>NW_028121918.1:0-40831 GCF_965194805.1 Balaenoptera borealis | reverse complement strand
CAGGTATCTTCCATTTTCTGCTGCAGTAAGGTGATCCACCTGCCTGCCCCCCACCCCCACCTGCCCTGGCTGGTAGGAGACCAGGAGGAGAGTCTCTGGACTAAGTGAACCTGAAAGGCTCTGAGCTCTCAGATGATGGGCAGAGTGGAGGACACTGAAACACAGGGCTGAGAACAGGGTGATTGAGTGGAAGGCTGCAGACTGAATGGTCAGCCCCTTCCCCTCACCTTGCTCCAAACATAGTGTCCTGGTATATGCTTCCCAGGCAGGAGATTGGAGAATTCTTCTCTTGAAAAACAAATGACCCTAGAGAAAAGAATTCCAGACACTAACATGTCAGTGTTCTACAGTGAAAAAGACAGCTAGCTGCTAAAAGCATGGGCTCTAGAACTAGACTTCTTGAGTTTGAATTCAGGCTTAGCTACTTACTAGCTACGTGACCTTGCTAAAGTTACTTAACCTATTTGTGCCTCTGTGTTCCCATCTGTAAGATGGGGGTAATTGTAGTGTTTACCTCAAGGTTGTTGTAAGGGTTAAATTAGTTAATACATGCAAAGTACTACTCATAGTAACCACTCAATAAATGTTAGCTGCAGAAAGAGGTGGTACCCAGGGACTTCTCTAGCTGCCAAAGGTAGTTCTAGAATTTAGATGATATCCCATGGTGACCAGTGCCCTTTTTTACTTAGGGTGGAAGATGGGTTTGGAACAGAGGCTTTAACCCCACAGAAGGTACCTTACCCTAGTCTCTCTCCCTCATCCCCAACTCTTTCTTTTAGGAACACTTTTGAGCTATAAGGCTGGCTCAGCATTGAGCTCTTCTAATTCATTTATTCGGTAAATGTTTATTGGGTGCCTGCTCTATGCCAAGGACTGTTCAAGCTGCTGGAGCGACAGCAGTGAAGTAGGTCGATAATAATAGTAGCATTTACTGAGTGCTTATTGTGTGCTAGGTTTTGCTAAGTGCTTTATATAAAGTCATTTAATTCTCATAACGACCCTATGAAACAGATGCTATTACTATCCCTCTCTTACAGATAAGGAAACTGAGGCAGAGAGCTTCAGTAATATGCCCGAGGTCACACAGCTAGGAAGCCGCAGAGATTGGAATCATATCCAGTCAGTCTGGCTCTCGAGTCTGTCTTTTTAACCGTTATGCCTCCCTACTCTCATGGAGCTTACATTTTGGAAGGAGAAGACACTAAATAAGTAAACAGAGAAAATAGATATCAAATAGCAATAAGTGGTAATGATGAAATATAAAACAAGAAGATTGTGATCCAGAGGGACTGGCAGAGGGTAGCTTTTGACGAAGTGGTCTATGTTTATGAGCATCAGATGAGATAAGTTACAGTTCTCTAAGAATTGATTACTTAGAGTATTGCTGTCTCTGCAGATTTGCAAAATGCTCTTGCCATGATTTGATTCCTAATGCTACTTACACATTTTAATATTGCTAATAAAAAACAATAGCAGTTCATGTGCACTGATGGCTTACTGTGCATGGGACTATACTAAGCAATTTGCATAGATTGCCTCATTTTAACCTCATAGTAATGTTATAATTATTCTTATTTTCAGCCATGGAAAACTGAAGCTTAAAGAGAAAAAGTGACAGGCCCAGGGCTTAAAATGTGGCAAGTAGCAGAGCTAGGATTAAAACTAAGGTAGCCTGATTCCAGAGCTATTGTTCTTAAATACTTACCATTTTATAGTTGAAGTGATATGTCCAAGGTAACTCTTTTTTATAAACAAGAATAGCTAAGTTTTATAGAGATTCAAAATACTATTCTAAGCATTACTGGGTCTTCACAATAACAAAGAGGCTTATGCATATTTTGGAGCTTTGAGATAGGATAAGTAACGCATTTTGAGTGAATGAGCTTCTAGTGCTATATGATTTTATCACCCCCAAATTGAAAATTTTATTCACATGAATTAATATGCATGTTATTTCAGCACAAAGCCAGAGCCAGGGTTTGACACCAAGCCATTTGACTTGAGGTGTAGAGGTGTTACCCACTCTACTGCAAGGTAAAAGATAGCATATAGCTTATCTTGCTTCAATGTACGTTGGGAAATCAATCTAGTGAAATTACATTTAACAATCCCCACGGAATGTTTGTTAAATTATTTGTAATTTCCTAAAACTTTTATATATCTCAAAATAAAAGCTGAATAGAGAGAGTTTTTCTTCATGGATTTGGAAACAGTGTAAGGGAATGGTCTGGAGTGAGAGCTCTCGGATCAGATTGTCTGGTGGTTTTCTCTCATCTTCACTCCTTGATTTACTGACTCAAACATGAACTTGAACAGGCAACTTTGCCCTCTAAGCCTCAGTTCCCTTAATTGTGAAAGAAGCATAGTATAGTTTCTTCCTTATAAGTATGAAGACTAAATGAGACAACCTTTCTGTAAAATGCTGGGCAATGTCCCTTTTGGCTGGCTACCTCTCATCTTGGAAATGGACCCTCATTCATCATCCATGGGTCCAAAGTGAAGCTTTGGCTCCATTACCTTGGTTTCACTGCTGCCAAACAGTGTCTGTGAGCTTTAGAACAGAGACTTTCCTGACATATTGTTGCTCGATGGCAGTTTTTTCTTTTTATTATGGTAAAATTATATAACAAAACTTACCATTTTTAAGTGTACAGTTTGGTGACATTAAGTACATTCACACTGTTATGCAACCAACCATCACCACCATCCATCTCTGGAACTTTTTTTATCTTCCCAAGCTAAAACTCTGTACGCATTAAACAGAATTGATGGCAATTTTTATTTGTTCTCAGCTTTATGTCCGAGGCTGCTAGTTAGGAGAAATGTTACTCTATAGAAGGAAAGACATAAACAAAGAAATGTGATTAAAAATCTGTATTATCCCCAAAGCATAATCCATAAATGAAAAAATGGATACATGGACTTTATTAAAATCAAAAACTTTTGTTCTGTGAAGCAAAATGAAAAGTCAAGTCACAGACTGGGATAAAATATTTGCAAAAAATTATATCCAGAATAAAATTTTAAAACCCTTAAATATCAACAATGAGAAAATAAACAATCCAATGGGCAAAAGATCTGAATAGACACTTCACCTAGAAGATACACAAATAGCAAATAAAGGAAATGCAAATTAGGCAGATGCAAATTAAAACCATTAGAGAAATGCAAATTAAAACCACAGTGGTGATTGTAACCAATGTACCAATCTGATTCAGGATGTTGATAGTGGGGGAGGTTGTATGTGGGGGCGAAAGGAGTAAATGGGAAATCTCTGTACTTTTCATTCAGTTTTGCTCTGAATCTAAAAATGCTCTGAGAAGTAAAGTAAAAAAAAAAAAATCACAATGAGATACTATGATGCACCTATTAGAATGTCAAAACAAAAAACCGGCAATACCAAATGTTAGCAAGACAGAGCAACTGGAACTTTCATGCATTGCTGGTGGGAATGAAAAATGGTATAGCCACTTTGGAAGACAGTTTGTTAGTTTCCTACAAAATTAAACATATTTTTACCATATTACTCAGCAATCTTCTAGGTATCTATCCAAGAGAAATAAAACTTATGTTCGTACAAAAACCTGTTACATGAATATTTATAGCAGCATTATTCAGCGTTAATCACCCCAAATTGGAAACAACCCAGTTATTTCAACTGATGGATAAACAGACTGTTGTATATCCACACTGTGGAATATTACTTTATGACAAAAAAAGGAACTACCTGTTGATTCATGCAATAACATAGGTGAATCTTAAAATGCATTTAGCTAAGTGAAAGAAGCCAGACTTAAAAAGGCTACATAATGTATGATTCCATTTATATGACAATCTGAAAAAGCAAAACTATAGGAAGGGAAGGAGATCAGTGGGTGCCAGGGTTTGGACGTGTAGGGAAGTTTTAGTTTATAAAGGAGCAGCACGAGGGAAGTTTGGAAGTAATGGGATGGTTCTCTCTCCCTCCCACCCCCGCCCTTTCTTGCCAGCTCTCACCAAATTAATAGACATGCTGTTGGTTAGTGTTAATATTTGTTCTGATCTGTCAGCTCTCACAGGCAGAAATAAAGGGAACGAATTATCCTTTTAAGACCTATATTATCAACTTGGTAGCATATAAAGTGCAATTCAATTAATGAAAGTAAATGTAACTTTATTAACTCTCGTATCATGTGGAAAGTCATAGGAATGCCCTTTTCAGTTAAAAATGGGGAATCATATATTAACAAAACAAAACAAACAAAAAAGCCTTTTCACTTTACTGGAATTTGCTGGTCATACCAGAAAAAGTTTTACTACTGCTAGGTCATTCAGTAGACAGTTTGTGCAAGTTAATGATAAATTTTGGGAGCATAATCTCTACTTGAACTTCTTGGACTCTTACAGAAAAGCATTTATCTTGCACTCTAGGCAGCTGAAGATGGAAGGTGCTAACAAGAGATAAGTACTTTTCTTTCAAAAGTATCCTGAAATTTTAAATGTTATAGAGAACAAGATTTTAACATACATTTTCAGAAGGCTCATTCAGTTTTAGTGCCTCTTTTTCTAATAAACTTAAATCTTCTCATAAACATCAGGTATCATATGACCCTTGTGAAACAGCTTGCTAGAACTAGACGTATCCCAGGATTCTAACAGGATTGGATTAACCAAAGTGGAATTTGAACTTTTTTGAGGAATATACATAGGCAGCAAGCTGAATTGTCTAATTCCTAGGATTTATGTGTTTGATCCCACATGGGTTGCCAGTCACTCTCTTTCAGTAAACAACATATTCACTGTAGAAAACTTCATAAAGTATAGCAAAACATCATAACACTGTCAGAATTAATACTCTCCAAGATAACTTTATATAGTCTTCCAAACTTTTTCCTATGCAAACATACACACTTTCGTCTGTCTGTGTCTCCTTCGAAAACAACAAAAAAAGACTTATTCAGTATATTATTGACTGTCTTTGTATGTCAGAAAATTTAAATTTCATAGCTGTATAGTATTCCATTGAATACATGGGTCATCATTTATTTTACCAATCCTCATTTTTTGAGTGATTTAACTTGTATCCACTCTTTTTGTGATGAATATTCTTGTGTTTATATCTTTGATTGTCTCTCCATTTATTTCCTTACAATATATTCCTGAAAGCAGTACTGCCAGGTCAGGGAGTGGTAGTTGTTTTAAGCTTGTTTTTTTATAGCAAAAGTAATATATATGTTCATAGTAATAAAAAGTCACAAGGTACAAAAATTACAATGCTCAGAATCCCAGCCCCTCCTCAGAGAAAGTATTAGCACTTTCTTGTGTATTCTTCTAGAAATTTTCAGTGCATTTTCAAGCCTATGTAATACCTATCTCTTTTTTTTTTCTCTTTACACGCATGGGATTATACTATACATATACTATTTTGCACCTTGCAATTTTCATTGAACATATCTTGTACATCTTGTATGAAGAAATATAGACATACCTCATTTTATAAAATGGTTGTATGATGTTTCATTGTGTGGATATGCTGTGGTTTATTTAATTAGTTCCTTTTTGATTAGCATTTAGGTTGTTTTCAGTTCTGTGCTATAATAAACAGTGCTTCAATGAATATCCTTGTATATGTATCTTTATGAGCCTGTCTTCTAGATAAAATTCCTAGAAGTGGAATTGCTAGATCAAAGGGCCTGTACATTCTAAATTTTGGTAAATAGTGCCAAACTGCCCTCCAGAAAAGTTGTACACATTTATACTTTCACTAACAGCATATAAAAGTGTTTAGTACTTTTAGAGACTTTTGATATATACTACCAAATTGTCCTCCAGAAAAATATCATTTCATGCTTCCACTAGCAGTGTAGGAGTGTCAGTCTAACCACACTTACAACAGATACGGTTAAGATTCTTTTTAAGCTTTGTCAGTCTGTTATGTGATTGCCCTTTTATGTTTATGTCCTGTGACTAGTGAGACTTTTTTGACCATTTCTATTTCTTTGTGAGTTGCCTGTTTATTTCCATTGTGCATTTTTCTTTTGGGTGTTCACCTTTTTATTACAGATATGGAAGAGGCCTTTGCCTGTCATATATATTGCTAGTCCTCTTTTACCGTTTTTTAAATCTTTTATCAGTTTGTATTCTTTCCCTATACAGAAGCTTTTGATTTTTTATGTATCATGCTTAGAAAGGCCTTCTCTATCCCAAAATTATACTCACTATTGCTTATGCTTTCTTCCGGTACCTTTTGTACTTTATATATATATATTTTTTAAATTAATTAATTAGTTTCATTTTTGGCTGCATTGGGTCTTCGTTGCTGTGCGTGGGCCTTCTCTAGCTGTGGTGAACAGGCGCCACTCATCGTTGCGGAGCACAGGCTCTAGGCGTGCAGGCTTCAATAGTTGTGGCACGCGGGCTCAGTAGTTGTGGCTCGTGGGCTCCAGGGCACAGGCTCAGTAGTTACAGTGCACGGGCTCAGCTGCTCCGCGGCATGTGGGATCTTCCCGGACCAGAGATTGAACCTGTGTCCCCTGCACTGGCAGGCGATTCTTAACCACTGTGCCACCAGGGAAGTCCCCATACTTTATATTTAAATCCTTAATTCATATAGAATTTGTTTTAGTTTAAGTATATTATACAGGGAACTAACTTTTTTTTTTTTTTCAAAATGAGTAACTGGTTGTCCCAAAGCCATTTGTTAAGTGAACCACTGTCTCCTCACCTACTTGAAATGCTGTCACTATTTTATGTATAGTGATATAGAGAGTTGTGTATATATAGACACCCTCCTTATCACTCTTTCAAAATTTGTGTGTCCTCAAATATTTATTTTTTCACGTGAACCTTAGGATCATTGTGTCAGGTTCTCCCTACCTCAAAATTCCACTGACTCTATTAAATTTATAGACTAATTTGGGTAGAATTAACCTCTTTTAACAATATCTTCCTACACATTTCTTATTAAGTTTATTACTGCGTATTTAAAATATTTTTTTTCAGGGAGGTGTAGTGTGCTATATGAATGGGATGTTTTACCATTCTATTTTCTAGTTGATTATTGTCAGTGTATAAGCAATTGATTTTGATATATTTAACTGCCAGTCTTATTAAACTCACTAATATCTGTCTGTAGTAACTCAACCTTAATAAACTCTGTAGTTAGAGTGGAATTTCAGGAAAGCAAACATATCACCTAATACACATAAATTTTCTATAAAACGTATAAATTTATATAAACATCTCTGCTTATTTTACTTGCTTTTTTCATTAGATCCAAATAACAACTCTATGATATAGGTTAAGTAGCTATTCATTCCCATATTATTTAGGACTGTGTTTATCAATGTATATAGTCTCTGTCTTTACTGCATTAGAATCTTCAGAGGTATTTGTTAAAAATGCAGATTCTTTGATATCATTTCTCTCCTAATGAATAAGATCTTTGGGTGTAGAGCTTGCAAATCCAGAATTTAAAAATTCTTCCCTAGATAATTCTTAAGTACATTGAAGTTTGGGAACCATTGGAGCAAAAACTGTGGCTCTGAGAGCAATTAAATGACTTTCCCAAGTTCATGTAGGTAATTTTTTCTTGGCCACAGGTTTCCTGACTCCAGGTCTAGTGTTCACCACATGTCTGTGTGTTCTGTCTGTGTGATTCCTAAAATAATAATAAAGTTTTCATTTGTATCCTTATGATATAATTCAGGAATAAGTTATTTTCACTTCTTTCCAGTTGTGTTAAAAGTTCTGTTGACTGGACATGAGAACTTAGCATCACATGCTCTCTAAACTAAATATAAAATATCTTTATATTAGATACCTTAAAGGTTATGAGACTATTAGAATAAATTACTATATTCCTTTGCTTATTAATTAAGTATATTGCACTAAGAGAATTTGTTTCTCTGGGAACAATGTCAACCTATAAGTCTCAGGATGGAAATGATGTGACAGGGTAGAGATCCAGGTCTTTCAGCCTTTTGAGTAGAAAGAATGGTCAGAAAAGTGATTTATCAGTTTTACCATTTTTAGGCAGGTTGAAATGACTGTAATGTTTTAATTATCAAGGCAGTATAACCTCTAAAGTTATTTTGCCCAAGACAGATTTATTGGTGTTATATGTTGTTGTTGAGCCTAAAAAAAGAAAGAGATTCTCTCAAAATCAAACTACCATATTATCTCCTAATGTCGAAATTTTCATTTAATATGCAACCCTCTGTAACTGCTCATTCATAGGGTTTTATAAGTAATTTATATAAATCACAGAGCCATATGGAAGCGGAAGTGTAATTTGCCAAATTATCTCAGTAGGTCAACAATGAAATGATAAGTTGTGAGTCACTAGGATATGTTATCTTCAATGAAACTTCAAAAACTGGGCAGATTCTTCTCTCTCCAGTGATTACAGTACAACACTGCCTTCACATGAGTGATTTTATTTGCTGACCTTTATTAAGACTTCTATTAAGATGCTATATTGTTATATTTCTAAGGCTACAAATTATATTTTTTCAAAAGAACAGATATAGATTTAATTCTGACATTTACTGTCCATCAAGAGGTGTGATTTAAAATAACTTTACAGGTATAGTAAGATGGACTGCAGTTAAGAGTCTTTTTTTCTTAAAGGTTTATTGAGATATCATTGACATTCAACATTGTATAAGTTTAAAGTAGACAGCATAATGAGCTGACTTACATATATTGCAAAATGATTACTACAATAAGTTTAATTAACATCCATCACCTCTTATAGATACCAGAAAAAAAGAAAAAAAAATTTTTTTCCTTGTGATGAGAACTTTTAGGATTTACTCTTAGCAACTTTCAAATATATCATACAGCAGTGTTAACTATAGTCATCATATTATACATTGCATCCCTAGTACTTATTTATCTTATAACTGGAAGTTGTACATTTTGACCACCTTCATTCAATTTCCCTACCCCTTACCCCCTGCCTCTGGTAACCACAACTCTTATCTCTTTTTCTGAGTTTATTTATTTATTTTTTTTAGATTCCACGTACGGTATTTGTCTTCCTCTGTCTGACTTATTTCACTTAGCATAATGCCCCCAAGGTCCATTCATGTTGTCACAAATGACAGGATTTCCTTCCTTTTTATGGCTGAATAGTATTCCATTTGTGTGTGTGTGTGTGTGTGTGTGTGTGTGTGTGTGTGTGTGTGTGTGTGTGTGTATACACATCTCACATTTTCTTTATCCATTTATCTGTTGATAGACACTTAGGTTGTTTCCATGACTTGGCTATTATAAATAATGCTGCAATGAACATGGAAGTGCAGATCGCTCTTTGACATAGTGATTTCATTTCCTCTGGGTATATACCCAGAAGTGGAATTGCTAGATCATATGGTAATTCTATTTTTAATTTTTTGAGGAACTTCCATACTGTTTTCCATAGTGGCTGTACCAGTTTACATTCTCACCAGCAATGCACAAGGGTTCCCTTTTCTCTATGTCCTCGCCAAGATTTATTATCTCTTGTCTTTTTGATGACAAGTTATACTCTTGTAACCTCAAGATATGTTGATGGGTAGTTCCAACCCCTATATGTTCATATATGTTAAAGCTTTTATCCTTTAGATTTTGCATTTCAATCATAGACATATTTGTCAAAAAAGATGAAGTAATCACTTATACTTGCATGTACTGATAAGAAAATAGTTTTGATTTATAAATCCCAGAAGACATGGGTTTTTTCTTCCCACATCCTCTAGTTTAACGCCTGTGTAGAGTAAAAATTAAGTAAATGCTGAGTGAATCAGCTTTATTATAAAAGCATAAATATTAGCTATTAAAATTTGTCAGCATGTTTCAAGAACTTTCAAAGTGCTTTTTTTTTCCTTTAGAATATCCTCCCACCCACACACAAACACAGAAAAGTGGTCAAATAATCATTACACAAGAGAAGAAAAATGAGTGGTTAAGAAATGTATGAAAATATCATCAACCTCATTTAATAATCTAAGAAACACATAACGCATAAAATATTTTTATCTGCCATATTGCTAAACATTAAAAAGAATACTTGGTTATACAATTATCTGTTTGAGTCCTTGCTTTCGATTCTTTTGGTTATATACCTAGAAGTAGAATTGCTGGATCATACGGTAATTCTATGTTTAACTTTTTGGGGAACTGCCAAACTTTTCCACAGTGAGTGCACCATTTTACATTCCTACCAACAAGTGTTCCAATTTCTCCACATCTTCACCAATGCTTGTTATTTTTTGTGTTTTATTTATTTATTTATTTATTTATTTATATTATAGTCATCCTCAATAGATATGATGTGGTATCTCCTTGGGGTTTTGATTTACATTTCCCTAATGGCTAGTGATGTTGAAATCTTTTCATGTATTTGGTGGCCCTTTATCTTCTTTGGAAAAATGTTCAAGTCCTTTGCCCATTTTTCAACTAGATTTTTTGTTGTTGAGTTGTACCATTTGTTTATATATTCTGGATATTCAGTCTCTTATCAGGTAAATATTTTGTAAATATTTCTCTCATTCTGTGGGTTGTCTTTTCACTCTCTTGATAGTGTCCTTTGATGTATAAAAGTTTTTCATTTTGATGAAGTACAGTTTACCTATTTTTCCTTTTGTTATTTGTGCTCTTGCTGTCATATCCAAGAAATCATTGCCAAATCCAATGTCATGGAACTTTTCTACTGTGTTTTCTCTTAAGAGATTTATAGTTTTCACTCTTAAGTTTAGGTCTTTCAATCCATCTTTAGTTAATTTTAGTGTATGATGTAAGTGACTTTATTCTTATGCATGTAGATATCCAGTTTTCCCAGCACATTTGTTGAAGAGACTGTCCTTTCTCCATTGAGTGGTCTTGACACCCTTGTTGGAGATCATTTGACCTTATATGGGAGGGTTTATTTCTGGGCTTCTATTCTATTCCATTGGTCTATATGTCCATCTTTATGCCAGTACCACACTGTTTGTTTTTTAATTTTTTAATTTAATTTTATTTATTTTTTTATACAGCAGGTTCTTATTGATTATCCATTTTATACATATTAGTGTATATATGTCAATCCCAATCTCCCAATTCATCACACTACCACCACCACCCCCAACTTGCTGCTTTCCCCCATTGGTGTCCGTACGTTTGTTCTCTACATCTGTGTTGCAATTTCTGCCCTGCAAACCGGTTCATCTGTACCATCTTTCTAGGTTCCACATATATGCGTTAATATATGATATTTGTTTTTCTCTTTCTGACTTACTTCAGTGTGTATGACAGTCTCTAGATTCATCCACGTCTCTACAAATGATCCAATTTCGTTCCTTTTTATGGCTGAGTAATATTCCCTTGTATATATGTACCACATCTTCTTTATCCGTTCGTCTGTCGATGGGCATTTAGGTTGCTTCCATGACCTGGCTATTGTAAATAGTGCTGCAATGAACATTGGGGTGCATGTGTCTTTTTGAATTATGGTTTTCTCTGGGTATATGCCCAGTAGTGGGATTGCTGGGTCATATGGTAATTCTATTTTTAGTTTTTTAAGGAACCTCCATACTGTTCTCCATAGTGGCTATATCAATTTACATTCCCACCAACAGTGCAAGAGGGTTCCCTTTTCTCCACAGCCTCTCCAGCATTTGTTGTTTGTAGATTTTCTGATGATGCCCATTCTAACTGGTGTGAGGTGATACCTCATTGTAGTTTTCATTTGCATTTCTCTAATAATTAGTGATATTGAGCAGCTTTTCATGTGCTTCTTGGCCATCTGTATGTCTTCTTTGGAGAAATGTCTATTTAGGTCTTCTGCCCATTTTTGTATTGGGTTGTTTGTTTTTTTAATATTGAGCTGCATGAGCTGTTTATATATTTTGGAGATTAATCCTTTGTCGGTTGATTCATTTGCAAATATTTTCTCCCACGCTGAGGGTTGTCTTTTCATCCTGTTTGTAGTTTCCTTTGCTTTGTGAAAGCTTTGAAGTTTCATTAGGTCCCATTTGTTTATTTCTGTTTTTATTTCCATTACTCTAGGAGGTGGATCAAAAAAGATCTTGCTGTGATTTATGTCAAAGAGTGTTCTTCCTATGTTTTCCTCTAAGAGTTTTATAGTGTCCGGTCTTACATTTAGGTCTCTAATCCATTTTGAGTTTATTTTTGTGTATGCTGTTAGGGAGTGTTCTAATTTCATTCTTTTACATGTAGGTGTCCAGTTTTCCCAGCACCACTTATTGAAGAGCCTGTCTTTTCTCTACTGTATATCCTTGCCTCCTTTGTCATAGATTAGTTGACCATAGGTGTGTGGGTTTATCTCTGGGCTTTCTATCCTGTTCCATTGATCTATATTTCTGGTTTTCTGCCAGTACCATATTGTCTAGATTACTGTAGCTTTGTCGTATCATCTGAAGTCAGGGAGTCTGATTCCTCCAGCTCCGTTTTTTTCCCGCAAGACTGCTTTGGCTATTCAGGGTCTTTTGTGTTTCCATACAAATTTTAAGATTTTTTGTTCTAGTTCTGCAAAAAATGCCACTGATAATTTGATAGGGATTGCATTGAATCTGTAGATTGCTTTGGGTAGTATAGTCATTTTCACAATATTGATTCTTCCAATCCAATAACATGGTATATCTCTCCATCGGTTTGTATCATCTTTAATTACTTTCATCAGTGTCTTATAGTTTTCTGCATACAGGTCTTTTGTCTCCCTAGGTAGGTTTATTCCTAGGTATTTTATTCTTTGTGTTGCAGTGGTAAATGGGAGTGTTTCCTTAATTTCTCTCTCAGATTTTTCATCATTAGTGTATAGGAATGCAAGAGATTTCTGTGCATTAATTTTGTATCCTGCAACTTTACCAAATTCATTGATTAGCTCTAGTAGTTTTCTGGTGGCATCCTTAGGATTATCTGTGTATAGTATCATGTCATTTGCAAACAGTGACAGTTTTACTTCTTCTTTTCCAATTTATATTCCTTTTATTTCTTTTTCTTCTTTGATTGCTGTGGCTAGGACTTCCAAAACTATGTTGAATAATAGTGGTGAGAGTGGACATCCTTGTCTTTTTCCTGATCTTAGAGGAAATGCTTTCAGTTTTTCACCATTGAGAATGATGTTTGCTGTGGGTTTGTCATATATGGCCTTTATTATGTTGAGGTAGGTTCCCTCTATGCCCACTTTCTGGAGAGTTTTTATCCTAAATGGGTGTTGAATTTTGTCAAAAGCTTTTTCTGCATCTGTTGAGATGATCATATGGTTTTTCTTCTTCAGTTTGTTAATATGGTGTATCACATTGACTGATTTGCATATATTGAAGAATCCTTGCATCCCTGAGATAAATCCCACTTGATCATGGTGTATGATCCTTTTAATGTGTTGTTGGATTCTGTTTGCTAGTATTTTGTTGAGAATTTTTTGCATCTATATTCATCAGTGATACTGGTCTGTAGTTTTCTTTTTTTGTAGTACCTTTGTCTGATTTTGGTATCAGGCTGATGGTGGCCTCATAGAATGTGTTTGGGAGTGTTCCTTCCTCTGCAATTTTTTGGAAGAGTTTGAGAACGATAGGTGTTAGCTCTTCTCTAAATGTTTGATAGAATTCACCTGTGAAGCCATCTGGTCCTGGACTTTTGTTTGTTGGAAGATTTTTAATCACAGTTTCAATTTCATTACTTGTGATTGGTCTGTTCATATTTTCTATTTCTTCCTGGTTCAGTCTTGGAAGGTTATACCTTTCTAAGAATTTGTCCATTTCTTCCAGGTTGTCCATTATATTGGCATAGAGTTGCTTGTAGTAGTCTCTTAGGATGCTTTGTATTTCTGTGCTGTCTGTTGTAACTTCTCCTTTTTCAGTTCTAATTTTATTGATATGAGTCCTCTCACTCTTTTTCTTGATGAATCTGGCTAATGGTCTATCAATTTTGTTTATCTCCTCAAAGAACGAGCTTTTAGTTTTATTGATCTTTGCTATTGTTTCTTTGTTTCTATTTCATTTATTTCTGCTCTGATCTTTATGATTCCTTTCCTTCTGGTAACTTTGGGTTTTGTTTGTTCTTCTTTCTCTAGTTCCTTTAGGTGTAAGGTTAGATTGTTTATTTGAGATTTTTCTTGTTTCTTGAGGTAGGCTTGTAAAGCTATAAACTTCCCTCTTAGAACTGCTTTTGCTGCATCCCATAGGTTTTGGATCATCGTGTTTTCATTGTCATTTGTCTCTAGGTATTTTTTGATTTCCTCTTTGATTTCTTCAGTGATCTCTTGGTTGCTTAGTAACGTATTGTTTAGCCTCCATGTGTTTGTGTTTTTTTACGTTTTTTCCCGTGTAATTGATTTCTAATCTCATAGCATTGTGGTTGGAAATGTTCCTTGATATGATTTCAGTTTTCTTAAATTTCCTGAGCTTGATTTGTGACCCAAGATGTGATCTATCCTGGAGAATGTTCCGTCCGCACTTGAGAAGAAATGGTAATCTGCTGTTTTTGGATGGAATGTCCTATAAATATCAATTAAATCTATCTGGTCTATTGTGTCATTTAAATCTTGTGTTTCCTTATTAATTTTCTGTCTTGATGATCTGTCCATTGGTGTAAGTGAGGTGTTAAAGTCCCCCACTATTACTGTGGTAATGTTGATTTCCTGTGTTATAGCTGTTAGCAGTTGTCTTATGTATTGAGGTGCTCCTATGTTGGGTGCCTATATGTTTATAACTGTTATATCTTCTTCTTGGATTGATACCTTGAATATTATGTAGTGTCCTTCCTTGTCTCTTGTAACATTCTTTATTTTAAAGTCTATTTTATCTGATATGAGTATTGCTACTCCAGCCTTCTTTTGATTTCCATTTGCATGGAATATCTTTTTCATCGCCTCACTTTCAGTCTTTATGTGTCCCTAGGTCTCTTGTAGACAGCATATATATGGGTCTTGTTTTTGTATCCCTTCAGCGAGCCTGTGTCTTTTGATTGGAGCATTTATTCCATTCACGTTTAAGGTAATTATCAATATGTATGTTCCCATTACCATTTCCTTAATTGTTTTGGGTTTGTTTTTGTAGGTCCTTTTCTTCTCTTGTGTTTCCCACTTAGAGAAGTTCCTTTAGCATTTGTTGTGGAGCTGGTTTGGTGGTGCTGAATTCTCTTAGCTTTTGCTTGTCTGTAAAGCTTTTGATTTCTCCATCGAATCTGAATGAGATCCTTGCTGGGTAGAGTAATCTTGGTTGTAGGTCTTCCCTTTCATCACTTTAAATATGTCATGCCACTCCCTTCTGGCTTGTAGAGTTTCTGCTGAGAAATCAGCTGTTAACCTTATGGGAGTTCTCTTGTATGTTATTGGTCGTTTTTCCATTGCTGCTTTCAATAATTTTTCTTTGTCTTTAATTTTTGCCAGTCTGATAACTATGTGTCTCGGTGTGTTTCTCCTTGGGTTTTTCCTGTATGGGACTCTCTGCGCTTCCTGGACTTGGGTGGCTATTTCCTTTTCCTTTCCCATGTTAGGAAAGTTTATGACTATAATCTCTTCAAATATTTCCTTGCGTCCTTTCTCTCTCTCTTCTCCTTCTGGGACTCCTATAATGCAAATGTTGTTGCATTTAATGTTGTCCCAGAGGTCTCTTAGGCTATCTTCATTTCATTCTTTTTTCTTTATTCTGTTCTGTGGCAGTGAATTCCACCATTCTGCCTTCCAGGTCACTTACTGTTCTTCTTCCTCAGTTATTCTGCTCTTGATTCCTTCTAGTGTATTTTTCACTTCCATTATTGTATTGTTCATCTCTGTTTGTTTGTTCCTTAATTCTTCTAGGTCTTTGTTAAACATTTATTGCATCTTCTCGATCTTTGCCTCCATTCTTTTTCGGAGGTCCTGGATCATCTTCACTATCATTATTCTGAATTCTTTTTCTGGAAGGTTGCCTATCTCCACTTCATTTAGTTGTTTTTCTGGGCTTTTATCTTGTTCCTTCATCTGGTACATAGCCCTCTGCGTTTTCATCTTGTATATCTTTCTGTGAATGTGGTTCTTGTTCCACAGGCTGCAGGATTGTAGTTCTTTTTGCTTCCGCTCACTGCATTGTTTTGATTACTGTAGCACTGTAATATTTTTTGAAACTGGGAATTATGAGATTTCTAATTTTTTTCTTTTTCCAGATTGTTTTGGCTACTTAGGTTCCCTTGAGATTCCATATAAATTTTAGGATGAGTTTTTCTATTTCTGTAAAAATACCTTTGGGTTTTTATAGGGATTGCATTGAATCTGTAGATTGTCTTGGATAGTATTGGCATCTTAACAATATTATGTCTTCCAGTCTGTGAACACAGGATGTCTTTCTATTTTTTGGTATCTTCTTTAATTTCTTTTAACAATGTTTTGTAGTTTTTGGTATACCAGTCTTTCATCTTGTTGGTTAAGTTTATTCATAAGTATTTTATTCTTTTTAATGCCATTATAAATGGAATTGTTAATTTTCTTTTCATATTGTTTGTTGTCAGTGTAGAGAAGCACACTGATTTTTGCGTGTTGATTTTGTACCCTGGAACATTGCTGAATTCTTTAATTTTTTTTTAATATTTGTTATTTATTTATTTGGGTGTACTGCGTCTTAGCTGCGGCACGCAGGATCCTTGCCGCCACATGCGAGATCTTTGCTGCGGCATGCAGGATCTTTTAGTTGTGGCATGCGGGATCTCTAGTTGCGGCATGCAGGATCCCCAGCTGTGGCATGAGCGATCTTCAATTGTGGCATGCAGGCTCCTAGTTGCAGCATGTGGGCTCCTAGTCACGGCATGCGAGATCCGGTTCCCTGACCAGGGATCGAACATGGGCCCCCTGCATTGGGAGTGTGGAGTTCCAACCAGTGCACCACCAGGCAAGTCGCTGCTGAATTCTTTATTAACTCTAACTTTTTTTTTTTTTTGGTGTGGGGTCTTTAGGGATATAAGATCATGTCATCTGTGAACAGAGATCATTTTGCTTTTCCTTTTCCAATTTGGATGCCTTTTTTTCTTTTTCCTGCCTAATTACTCTGGCTAGGATTTCTAGTGCTATGTGAAACAGAAGTGGCAAGGGTCAGCATCCTTGTCTTATTCCTGTCCTTAGAGAAAAAGCTTTCCAGTGTTTTACCATTTAAGTATGATGTTAGTTGTGGAGTTTTCACAAATACCCTTTATCAGATTGAAGTAGTTTCCTTCAGTTTTCCATTTTCTGAGATTTTTTTTTTATCATGAAAGTGTGTTGAACATATCAAATGCTTCTTCTGCATCCATTGAGATACTTGTGTTTGTTGTCCTTTATTCTAATACCATGGTATATATCATTGATTGATTTTTGTATGTTGAACCAACCTTGCATTCGCATGATAAATTCTACTTGGTTATGGTGTATAATCCTTTTCACATGTTGCTGGATTTGGATTACGAGCATTTTTCTGAGGATTTTTCTGTCTGCATTCTTGCAGATATTGGTCTGTAGTTTTCATTACTTGTGGTACCTTTATCTTATTTTTGTGTCACGCTAGCATTAGCTCATAGACTGAGTTAGGAAGTTCCCTCTTCTCCTATTTTCTGAAAGCGTTTTTGAAAGATGTGTATTATTTCTTCCTTAAGTGTTTGGTAGACTTTACTAGTGAAGCTGTGGTGGGCCTGGAGTTTTTTTGTGGAAAGTTTTGTTTTGTTTTTACTGCAATTTTGATTCCTTTAATAGATTAGGACATTTAAGGCTGTTTTTTTCTTCTTGGATGAGCTTGTGTCTTTCAATGAAGTGGTCCATTTCATTTAAATGTTGAGTTCATTGACGTAAAGTTGTTTACACTACTCCCTTATTGTCCTTCTAATGTCTGTAGAATCTGTAATGTCACCTCTCCTGTTCCTGATAACGGTAATTTGTGTTGTCTCTCTTATTTTTCCTTATAAGTCTGGAAAGAGAATCATCAATTTTACTGATATTCTCAAAGCCAGCATTTACTTCTATTTGTTTTCTCTGTTGTTTTCCTGCTTTTTCTTTTATTGATTTTTGTAGTCATCTTTATTATTTCTTTTCTTCTGCTTACTTTGGGTTTAATTGCTCTTCTTTTTCTAGATTTTGGAGGTGGTACCTGAGGTCATTGATTTGAGACATTTCTTCTTTTCTCATATAAACATTTAGTACCATAAAATTTCCCCTAACTACTACTTTAGTGTCATACTACAAATTCTGCTATGTCACATTTTAATTCTGTTCAAAATAGTTTTTAATTTCCTTTTTGATTTTGTCTTTGACCCATAGGTTATTTAGAAGTGTGCAGTTGGCTTCCAAATAATTGTGGGTTTTCCAGAGATCTTTCTGTTTTTTTATTTCTAATATAATTCCATTGTGGCCAGAGAACATACTTTATTTGACTTGCATCCTTTTGAATTTAGTGAAACTTATTCTGTAACTCAGAATTTGGTCTATCTTACTTAAGGTTGTATCTGCACTTGAGAAGAAAGTGTAATTCTGCTGATGTTAGGTGGACTATTTTGTGCTTGTCAATCTAGTGAAATTGGTTGGTAGTGTTGATCAAATCTACTCTGTCCTTGCTGGTTTTCTGCCTACTTTTTTTATCAATCATTTAGAGAGGGGTATTGAGATGTCTGACTATCCTTGCAGGTTTTTCTATTTCTCCTTGCAGTTCTTTCACTTTTTGCTTTATGAATTTTGAAGCTCTGTCATTAACTACATAAACATTTAGAATTATTATGTCTTCTTCATTAATTGGCCCCTTTATCGTTATGAAATACCTTTCTTTATCTCTGCTTTATAGTCTTTGCTCTGAAATATACTTATGTATTAATATAGTCTCTTAGCTTTCTTTTGAATAGAGTTAGCATGGTATGTCAATTCGTCTCATTAATTGTGATGATAATTTGTATTGTTTCTTTAAAAGATTTATTTACTATAAGGTTAATTAAGGAGTCTTTTATACTTACTTATTGCTAATTGGCAAGTATTTTGTAGGGTGGTACTTTGCAATAATGTAAGTGTCCTCTTTCTCATCAAGCTTTTTTTCACTAGCATTAGCATTTATGAATGATTTCTTCCTCAATCAGTTATTACCGTGATTGAGGTAATAATGGTTCTAAATGGTGATTTTCTAACTTCATTATTTTGTCTATGTCTCTTGGCATTCTGAGAGGTAGAGCTTTCCTTTCTGAAGTGTTTGTAAACATATTGAATTAAAATATGTGTCACCACTAACACAAAATGTAGGAGAAGTGTGGTACACAGAATGATAGCCCCACAGAGATGTCTATGTCTGAATCCCTGAAACCTCTGACTTCCTTACAAGGAAAAAAGGACTTTGCAGATGCGATAGAGTTGATCTTGAGGTGGAAGCATCCAGGATTATCTGGTTGGGTCCAATACTATCACAAAAGTCCTTGTAAAGTAAAAGCATGTCAGGAGAGTCAGAGAATGAGATGTGCAGGTAGAAGCAGAGGTCAGAGTTGTACAGTTGGGGGCTGGATTCAAGGAATGTAGGCAGCTGAAAAATCAGAGAGGTGGCTTCTCCCCAGAGCCTCCAGATAGGATACAGCCTGCCAATACCTTGATCCTTTGTTTTCCCTTAGCTACAAGGTGATATCCTTTAGTTCCTATTATTTCCTGTATGTTGGAAGTTAGCTCTAAAGGCTTGATTAGATACATGTTAAATATTTTTGTTGAAAATGTTTCATAGATGGTGCATAATATTCATGATACTAATTTTTTTAAAAAAATTTATTGGAGTATATTGATTTACAATGTTCTGTTAGTTTCAGGCGTACAGCAGAGTGAATCAGTTATATATGTACATATATCCACTCTTTTTTAGATTCTTTTCCCATATAACCCATTACAGAGTATTGAGTAGAGTTCCTTGTGCTCTCCAGTAGGTCCTTATTAGCTAGCTATTTTATATATAGTAGTGTGTATATGTCAATCCCAATCTCCCAATTTATCCCTCCCCCCACTTACCCCCTGGTAATCATAAGTTTGTTTTCTACATCTGTAACTCTGTTTCTGTTTTGTAGATAAGTTCATTTGTACCCTTTTTTTTAGATTCCACATATAAGCAATATCATATGATAATCGTCTTTCTCTGTCTGATTTACTTCACTCAGTATGACAATCTCTAGGTCCATCCATGTTGCTGCAGATGGCATTATCATAATACTAATACTGATCACTGAGTCAAGGTGGACTTTGCTCCCTTCACCCCACTTCACCCAGTGAGACCTATTTTGGGTTACTGACCTCCAGAATTGTAAGATAATACATTTGCATTTGTGGCAATTTGTTATAGCAGCAATAGGAAGCTGATAAAAGGGAGATGTTAAATGGAGTTAATATGTTTTAAAAGTTTTTCCACTATCCAGGCAGAGATAAAAGTTCTAATTTAAGGTAGACTGTAATAAATAAAGAAGACATGTTGTAATCTCTAGGGTACTAAAAGAGTGATGTTTTAAAAACTATAACAAGCTGTTACAAGGGAGAAGGGGAATAATGAAAGGTATTTGATAAATGCAAAATAAAGCAAGGAAGGAGAAAAAGCCTCAAAGAATACTTGGGCCAAATAGGAAAACATCGAGAAGATAGGCATAAACCCCAAAATATTAGTAATTTTATTAAATGTAAATGCACCCAATATTACAGTTCAGAGCAGAGCTTGTAAGAAGGATTAAAAAAATCAGCTAGGGCTTCCCTGGTGACACAGTGGTTAAGAATCTACCTGCCAATGCAGGGGACCTGGGTTCGAGCCCTGGTCGGGGAAGATCCCACATGCCATGGAGCAAGTAAGGCCGTGCACCACAACTACTGAGCTTGTGCTCTAGAGCCCGCGAGCCACAACTACTGAGCCTGTGGCCACAACTACTGAAGCCCATGCGCCTAGAGTCCATGCTCCACAACAAGAGAAGCCACCTCAATGAGAAGCCCGCACACTGCAATGAAGAGTAGCCCCCGCTCACCGCAACTAGAGAAAGCCCGTGCTCAGCAATGAAGACCCAATGAAGCCAAAAATAAAAAATAATAATAAATAAAATAAATTAATTAAAAAACAACTAAATGCTATTCCCAGATATAACATACAACTATATGTCATTCATAGAAAAGTTGAAAATAAATGTATGAAAAATATTTTATGCAAATACTTCCAAAAGATAACTGGTGTGGCCATACTACTGGAGAGGAGAATACTTTATAATAATGAAACGATTAATTCAACAGATAGACATAATATTCCTAACTTTTTATGTAGGTAATTGTATAGCCTAAAAATGTATGAGACAAAAAATGGCAGAACTGACCAGCCGGGGGTGCGCTGCCGCCGCCCGGTGCTCCGGAGCCCGCGGCCCTCCCGGCCGCCCAGCCTGCGAGAGGAGCCGAGGCCGCCCGCACTCGCATCTCGCCGGCCCCTCCCCCGATCGCCGTGGCCGCTGCGCTGCCGCTGCAGGATAGCTAACAGCCAGGAGAAACGTAGTGGAAAATGCAAAACAACGAAATCATAAAACCTGCCAAATACTTCTCAGAATTGGAAAAGAGCATCCTGCTGGCTTTAGTAGAAAAGTACAAGTATGTGCTGGAGTGTAAGAAAAGCGACGCGTGAACTATTGCCCTCAAGCAGGCGCTCGCCCATGAATACAACTCGCAGCCCAGCGTGTCGCTGCGGGATTTCAAACAGCTGAAGAAGTGCTGGGAGAACATCAAGGCTCGGACCGAAAAGATTATGGCTCATGAAAGGAGAGAGAAAGTGAAACGGAGCGTCAGCCCCCTTCTGAGTACCCACGTCCTGGGGAAGGAGAAGATCGTCAACATGCTGCCCGAGCAGCTGTACTTCCTGCAAAGCCCTCCCGAGGAGGAGCCCGAGTACCATGCTGATGCCGCCACCCAAGAATCATTTGCTGTTTCAAATAGAGAACTGTGCGATGATGAGAAAGAGTTCATACATTTCCCAGTATGTGAGGGGACCTCTCAACCTGAACCCTCGTGTTCAGCTGTCAGAATAACAGCCAATAAAAACTACAGGAGCAAAACCTCTCAGGAAGCTGCTTTAAAAATGTTGCATGAGGAAGAACACCATCAACAAATGTCCATCTTACAACTGCAGCTGATACAGATGAATGAGGTGCATGTGGCCAAAATCCAGCAGCTAGAGCGAGAGTGTGAGATGGCAGAGGAGGAACACAGGATAAAAATGGAAGTTCTCAATAAAAAGAAGATGTATTGGGAAAGAAAACTGCAAACTTTTACTAAGGAATGGCCTGTTTCCTCATTTAACCGGCCCTTTCCCAATTCACCCTAAGACGTTGGGATGTGGCTCCCTTGTAATTAATCTGTGTTGGCAAAGAACGTCTGGAACACGAACTTTCGGTCGGTAGCCTGTCACAGAGCTACAACTAGGAAGATGAGAGTGGTAGTAGTCACTTATTTAAGAATACATTCAGGTAAACAGCTGCACCCTACGTACCCCTGAAGTGGCAAAGAAGCTGTTAGAGTCTTCTGAAAATTATCACTATGAGTGCTATCATTCTGAATGTAATGTCTCTTAATTAGAATTCATACAAGAACCATGTGTGAGTATTGTATTTTTTTAATCAAATGCAAGTGTGACTATAAAGGAGTGTGGCTGGGTTTTGTGGGTTTTTTTTTTTTTTTTAAATAGACGTCAGACCTTGTCTATCCAAATGAATGCCCTCCCATTGAAAGTGGCTGTCCTGGGAGGACACACGTTTCTCCAGTGGTGATGCTGTTACTCAGAATTTGCTAGAGGTCTTTCGGAGCCTCCACAAGAGCTATAGCACATTTTTCATTTTTTCAATGTCATCTTTGGAGCGTGGATATTCTGTTTTTAAACGGCCGAACATAATGGAAGGCTGTTTTTTAATGTGGCTCATAGGCTGCCTTTTAAAGCCTTCCTTTCCCCAAAGAGGAGTTCCAAATAATGTCTCCAGCAGGTGTAGCTTTGTTGGAACTAAGGATGTGACTACTTTGAGGGAGAAACGTTCGTTTAGAGCTCTACATTCTGTCATGCTTGTTTTATTAAAAGACAAGACTTGTGATTTTATAGTCACACTGTGTATGTTTTACACAGTGTGTAAAGGTGCTGCCCGCCTCCACTGTGCTACAGTTTTTGGCTTCCTGCTGTAGTATCCTACCGACTTTGTACTACTGAGTAAATGGTTGCCCTTGTTTTTAATCTTTAGCCGCCTAAGGAAAGGCCCTGCCCTCGCCATGCTCCTGGTGCTAGCTGATAGTGATGCTACATAGTCTGCAGAGTATGCAGTTAGTATTGAGCTTTTTCAGAATCCATTACCAATATATTTGGAAACGTGGATTGATAAATGGATATTTTGACTGAGCTGTGATATAACTTCTCCTGTAGCCTAGTGAGAAAAACAGTCTTGTGAGTTGGGCATAACAGTAGCTGGAAGAAGCAAAGTGACAGTTAAGTGCCAAGGCAGGTCAGCAATTTCTGAGAAGGAAAGTTCAAGGCCATGTGGTGGGGAAGGAGCAGTATGTGTGACAGAGGCTATATAGGGAGTGCAGGACGAGGAGTCACGGCTTGAATTCTGAGCTCGGCTCTGTCTCAAGTGCTATGTGACCTTAAGTTACTCCATTTAGTCTTTGGCCCTGGTGTTTCCTGTCTATAAAACAGGAGAGTTGGTCTAGATGATGGTTAGAATCTGCTACAACTCCTTGACTGTGATGTGATCTGCACAGTCTTGGATGAGCACTGCTAACATCATAGTTGTCCGGAGGGCGTGGGTCAACAGGGAGAGTTTACTGCAGTGGCTAAGCTTCCTTCCTTTCATAATTTTGGAATTTGGGTCCCAGGGTCTGTAAGTTCAGTAAAGTACATGTATACTAATACATGCACTGCATAAAACTTAAGTGGATATCAATTTATTTTATACACTGATCATATTTTAAATATCTTAGAGGAACTGGTTATTTGAAGGAACCCTGTGAAGACTAGTCTTCTTTCAAAGGAAGGATGCTTTTGTAAGGATTTGTGTTCTTAATTTAGTTTTTACCAAATGGACCCTTTAGAGAAGCAGCATCTGGAAAAAGTCCCAAGCTTAACCGATTTATGGGAGACAGATTAGGGCAGGGAGTGGCAGGTCCTCAACACAGATGATGTGAACTGAGAAAAGTTTGCCTTTGCTTCACCTACTGAGCCATCTGGAAATCTTAATATGCAGATTCTGGTGGGGGGGCCTGAGACTGTGCATTTCTCACAAGCTCCCAAGTTATGCCAGGTCTGCCTGTCTGGCCACCACAGTTCTGTGTAGCAAGGTTTTAGAGGACCCTGTGAAGCTTTTACCTATTCTCAAAAAAAAAAACAAAAAAACAAAAAACAACCCATTGGGTTAGGTACATTTTTGTGTACAGCTTTGTGCCGGATATTATTCCTCTCCCAGAATTACCACCTAATCACACAAATAACAATGTAGAACAACACAAAAAATGCTCACACACATAATGGAACTATAAAAGCATCGAACTAGGGGCTTCCCTGGTGGCGCAGTGGTTGAGAATCTGCCTGCCAATGCAGGGGACACGGGTTCGAGCCCTGGTCTGGGAAGATCCCACATGCCGCGGAGCGACTAGGCCCGTGAGCCACAATTGCTGAGCCTGCGCGTCTGGAGCCTGTGCTCCGCAACGGGAGAGGCTGCGATAGTGAGAGGCCCGCGCACCGCGATGAAGAGTGGCCCCCGCTTGCCGCAACTAGAGAAAGCCCACGCACAGAAACGAAGACCCAACACAGCCAAAAATAAATAAATAAATAAAAATAGAAAAAAAAAAAGCATCGAACTAATTCCTAACTGAACAAATAAAGGATAATTAAACCAGCAGGCTAAAGCACTTTGTTCTACTGTTAATGGTATTTATGAGTTTATAACAGTTTTCAACCTTGAGTATGCATTAGAAACAGTATTTTATAAAAAATTAGTCCCGCTGGGTCCCACTCCCAGGAGATTCTCATTCAGTTTACCTGGGTTGAGGCCTGGTCCTCTATATTTTTTGGAAGCTTTACAGGGGGTGATGATACCCAATTGGGGTTGAGAACCACTGGTGTAGAGTTCACAAATGTGTCTCATTTGGTCCTTAGTCCTGTGAAGTCCTGCAGAAGTGAGGAAATGATGCTCAGAGAAGAACCACCTGCACCAGGCTGAAAGCTAGTGAACAGCAAAGCAGAACCTCAGTCCTAGGTCTCTAGACTCGAAAACAAATAGCCCCACCTGCCTCCCCCCACCCCATCCCTCAAAGCTATATCGTGGATTTGCTTTATCCTGAGAGCCAGATCACATCTACAGGATACTTGTAATGCTTCCACTCATGAACAGGTACATCCCAATTCATTCCACTTTTGAGTAGTTCCTTACCTGAGGTGGAAATGCAATAATCATTTCTTGCTAGGTGCTGTAGAGAATTGACTGATAAATACTAAGACACAGTTCACCATCCCCTGACCTGCCAAATCATGGACACAGCCCAGTAGGGGATGTAAGGCTTGTACACAGCTATCATGTACTTGATCAGGCACGTCTTCTAGAGCATTTGAAGCTCAGCAGAGAGTGAAGAAACTTGAAGGAAAGCCTGGAGGAGGTGGCATTTGAGCTAAATCTTTAGAGTTGGTATTTTGGTAGGTGCAGATTCAGAAAGGAGAGGAACTTCACTAGATGCAAGGTCCTGTTGAAGATTCAAGACGGTGAGACACATAATTGGGAGGACATGGGGGAATTTCCGAATTGGGCAGTAACATGATCAAAACTGCGCTCCAGGAGGAAGATGAGAAGATGGAATTGAGTTTAGAGAAGACTGGAGTCCAGGAGATGAGGTAGGAGGGTTTGGTTAGGATGAGATGATAGGAGGACCTAGTAAGAAACGAGGGAGACCAACGTGAAGGGCGTTGCCAAAGTGGAATCAGTCAGGCTTGGCAGCACATTGCTTTTGTTGGAGGGGTTGGGTAAAGTTTTAAAGCTAGATGCCGGAAAGAATGATGCTGATTGAAATAACGGATGCATTTCTGGCTGACGTATCCTAGGAGAGGCCTAGACATGAACTAGTGCAGTTGCTCCCACCCACTCAGCCTCAGACACCAGCACCTCCTCCCATCTCCTCTTTGGCTGTCACCTCTTTGCTCTGACTTCTGCCTCTTCAGCCTCCTGTGCTGCCTCTTGCACCTGTTCATCTGACGTTTTAACCCCTCCCTGCTGGGTCCTTGTCCCCCGACTCAATTTGGTGCTCCCTCTGCCATCAGTACCTCCATTGCAGCTGGTGGTGCATCAGTCACCATCTCTTATAATGGCTTCACACTTGAAAGAGCAAGAAAGATTATAGTTGACACTTAACAACCTGGGGGCTAGGGGTGCCCACCACCCCCAGCTGTGGAAAATCCCCTTATAACTTTACAGTCAGCCCTCTGTATCTGCAGTTCTGCATCTGGGGATTCAATCAACTGCGGATGGTGTGCTGTAGTACCCATTTATTGAAAAAAAAATCTGAGTATAAGTGGACCAGCACAGTTGAAACCCATGTTGTTCAAGGGTCAACTGGATTTCCCTTTTTATTTTTTTAAATATTTATTTATTTAATTTATTTTGGCTGCACTGTGCCAGGTCTTAATTGCAAATTGCTACATGCGGGATCTTATTTTTTTATTTTTTAATTTTTTTTACTTGTGGCACACGGGCTTCCTAGTTGCAGCATGCATGTGGGATCTAGTTCCCCGACAAGGGATCGAAGCCAGACCCCCTGCATTAGGAGCGCGGAATCTTACCCACTGGACCACCAGGAAAGTCCCTCAACTGGATTTCTTTATCTTGAGCTTCAATTCTTTTCTAGCTGGCATCCACAGATTTCAGGGTATTTTTTAAGTGTCCCATGTGTAAAGGTACACTGGCTGAGAGGGGATGTTAATTCCCGTGTATCCCTATTAGAGCCTGTTTCCAAAAATCAAACATAGAATCCTACCTTATTATGCATTAAAAATTAGCAAATATTTTAGGAACTTTTCAGGGAGAATCTTAAAATGCATTGGCTTTTTTTTTTTTTAAGAAGAAAGAGAACAGAAGAAGAGAGGTATGGTGGGGCAGTGCATTTGAGTTGTCAACAGCTTCTGCAGTGTCAGGTCAATTACATCAGCACTTGGTCTGGACCAGGGGAAAGGAATGGTTTTGCCTCCTGGGAATGTCAGAAGGACCTGATAATTATATTTGGCAAAGCCAAGAAGAGTGGCTCTGTAATGTCATTGCTAAGAATTACCCTTTTAATAGTATCTCTGGATGTCTGAGCTGTTCAAATGGAATGACACTTCTTTTCTGCTGTGGCTTTCCTTTCTGTTGGGCTGCTTCCCAGCTGGTCCTCTTGTTCTTCCTTGCCCTTTTCTCTTCTATCTTCTGCCTTCCCAGCCCTGTTTCTCCAACCCCTCCTTCTGCACCTACAGCAGTTCCCACTGTCCCCCCTTTTACAGTTGGAGTCATGTGAGAATGTGTGTAAGGGAGATACTTGCCCAAAACCAGCATATTCAACATGTGGTATCAACAAGGTGAAGTGTAGCCTTGGACTAGACAAAATATCGACCATCTGCTTCCTTGCTGCATCCGCTACTTTTGTGTTGGTGGGACTCAGAAGTCACAGAAAAGGTCACCAGTGATTCATGTCTGCAACAAACTCTTTTCTAATTGTGCCATATATTATGCCCTTCAATACAACTTACTAATCTCTGCCTCAGTTTTTCCATCTGTGAAAGTGGTGTAATACTTATCTACCTCCCTTGAATGTTGTAAAGATTAGTCTATGTTAGTAAAGCACTTTTGAAATAAAGAGTGATGTAAAGCATTTAAAAAAAATGGCAGAACTAAAAGGGGAAATAGGTCCATAATTATAGTTGGAGATTTTAATACACCTCTCTCAATAACTGATATAACAGCCTTTCCACAAGGAAAACTCGAGGTCCAAGTGGCTTCTCTGGTGAATTTTTCCAGTTAGTAAAGAGCTAACACCAATCTAACACCAATCTTTTCTAGAGAACTGAAAAATAATACTTTCCAACTCTTTTTATGGAATAAGTGTAACCTTTATAACAAAATCTGACAAGAACATTACATGTAAGGAAAATCTCTTTCAATAAATGGTAGCAGATCAATTCAGTATCCACATGGGGGAAAATGAGCCTTGACTACTACCTCATACTGTATACAAAATGTAGTTCCAGGTGGATCATAGACGTAACTTTAAAAGATAAAATAATGACTCTAGAACAGCACTGTCCAATAGAAATAAAATGTGAGTTACACATGTAATTTAAATTATTCTAATAGCCACAATAAAAAAAGGAAATGGGAAATTAATTTTAATTATATATTTTATTTAACTTAATATATTCAAGTTATTGTCTTTTTAAAAATTTATTTATTTAAATTTATTTATTTTTGGCTGCATTAGGTCTTCGTTGCTGCATGTGGGCTTTCTAGTTGTGGCGAGCGGGGGCTACTCTTCGTCGCGGTGCACGGGCTTCTCATTGCGGTGGCTTCTTTTGCTGCAGAGCACGGGCTCTAGGCACACGGGCTTCAGTAGTCGTGGCACGCAGGCTCAGTAGTTGTGGCTCGCAGGCTCTAGAGCGCAGGCTCAGTAGTTGTGGCACACGGGCTTAGTTGCTCCGTGGCATGTGGAATCTTCCCGGACCAGGGCTCGAACCAGTGTCCCCTGCATTGGCAGGTGGATTCTTAACCACTGCACCACCAGGGAAGTACAGTGATACTAATATTGATCACTGAGCTAAGGTGGACTTGCTCCTTTGAGTTTTCATTTAGCAGTCAAGGGAAAAGTAAAGAATATCTGGAAAATATCTTAGAATGTTAGTAGTTTCCCACCATTTTTGGTCTTCTGACCAAGAAGAAATCACTTTCCCCCTTTCAGCTTTCTTATCTCGCAGGAGAATTCAGAGTTGGTTTGTCTGTCCATCCAGTCAACTGACCATCCACCCAACAACAAAAAAATGTTTATTGAACAACTGCTTTGGGTATCTCTCTCTTTGGGTGTCTCTCCTTCCAATCTGGTTTTCTCCCCAGTTCATATTTGGAATATTTGAAATAGATTATTTTCATCTAAGTAAGAGGGAAAAAAGTTGAGGCACATGTTTATGCTGTAGCCTTATCTGCCACTCGTTGGAGTCCTTATGGAGAAGCAAAAAAGTGATTATCTTTGGATCAGTGTTTGGGTAAGTATATGTGATTTTGGCTCATGCCGTTAATCTCTGAGTTTTTATTGTATAGTAATAATACTTACTATGTAACTATAAGTAGCACTTATATAACAATAACTAGTACTAGGTTGCTGTTTATGTACATTTGCCTAGTTTAAAATAGGCATAATTTCCTATTTAAATTTTCCTGAGATTTCATGCAGTTTCATTGGTCCTAAATGTACTACAAATTATTTTATTCTTGTGTGAGAGACATTTATATAAATGCCTAGGTGAGTTGAGGACAAGTATTTGAATAAGTAACTTCACTGCACGGCATGCAGGATCTTGAACCTGTGCCCCCTGCAGTGGAAGCTCAGAGTCTTAACCACTAGACTGCCAGGGAAGTCCCTGAATAAATAACTTTTAATGATAGAGTTCAGTTCCTCTGCTATTACTTTCCAAAGTAGATAGAACAAACAAGTTGTTCAGGGCGATAGAGTAATATGTTCCTAGAGTTTAGATATTGCCCACATCATCTTTACTGGTCAGTCTACTTTGTTATAGTAATTGTGGCTAGTATTGCTTCATTATTATTTGGCTATTCATTTATAGTGCTGAAAGCACAATATTGTACCCTTTAGTATACTCTACCCCTTTAGTATACTCTTGCTAGCTGTAGGAAAAAATTTAGAGAAATGTGCTTAAATCTGAAAGCTAAGTTTCCCAAGAACTGATGTAAATGAAATTCACAACATTTCCTCTTTTGTATCCACTCTAAAAATAAGCACATGTTGAGCCAAGAACACTTACTAGTGACCATTTGTTACATCTTTTTTTTTTTTTTTTTTGGCGGTGCCGCGCAGCTTTCAGGATCTCAGTTCCCCGACCAGGGATTGAACCCAGCCCACGCCAGTGAAAAAGCACTGTGTCCTAACCACTGGACCGCCAGGGAATTCCTACATCTTCTTATCCTGATCTCTTTGAACTCATTCCAAGTTCTTGTGCTAACCTATTAAACTAATCATACCTAAAATAGAGCTGAAAACATACACTGTTTCACGTTTAAAGTATATATTGTAACAAGTTCTTGCCATGAAATCCGAATATAGAAGAAATTGTCTAGAAAAATTGTAAGAATACATTGTAAATGAAATAAAGTAACAGTGAAATGGCTAATAACGGAAGGTTATGGCTTTCCATCTCTCATATTTTAGCTTTAATTCACTAATTCTTTATTGAAATTTCTGAGATGTAAAAAAGTGTGTTACCACTTCACACCCGTTAGGATAGCTATTATTTTTTAAAAAACAGAAAATAATAACAAGTGTTGGTGAGGATGTAGAGAAATTGAAACCCCTGTGCATTGTTGGTAGGAATGAAAAATGGTACAGTTGCTATGGAAAACAGTATGGTGATTCCTAAAAAAATTAAATATGGAATTTCCAAATGATCCAGCAATTCCAAGTCTAAGTATATACCCAAAAGAATTAAAAGCAGGGACTTAAACAGATATTTGTATAACAGTGGTTATAACAGCATTATTCACAGTAGCACAAAGATACAAGCGACCCAAAGGTGTATTAGAAGATGAGTAGATAAACAAAATATGGTATATACATACAATGCAGTATTATTCAGCCTTAAGAAGGAATAACATTCCGGGCTTCCCTGATGGTGCACTGGTTAAGAATCCACCTGCCAAGGCAGGAGACACGGGTTTGAGCCCTGGTCTGGGAAGATCCCACATGCTGTGGAGCAACTAAACCTGTGCACCACAACTACTGAGTCTGTGCTCTAGATCCCTCGAGCCACAACTACTGAGCCCACGTGCCACAACTCCTAAAGCCTGCGTGCCTAGAGCCCATGCTCCACAACAAGAGAAGCCTGCGCACCACAGCAAAGAGTAGCCCCGACTCGCCACAACTAGAGAAAACCCGCATGCAGCAACGAAGACCCAACTCAGCCAATAAATAAATAAATAAATAAATTTTAAAAAGAAAAAACAAATAAAAGGCCATATACACATGTGTGCATACACACACACGGGGACACACACTTCTTTTTTTTTTTTTTAAAAAAAGAAGGAATAACATTCTGACATGTGATACAACATGGGTAAACCTTTAAGATATTATGCTAAGTGAAATACACCAGACAAAAAAGGACAAATGATCCTACTTATATGAGGAACCTAGAGTAGTCAAATTCGTAGAGTCAGAAAGTAGAATGGTGGTTACTAGGGGGTGGGTAGAGGTGAAATGGGTAATTGGTGTTTAATGAGTATAGTTTCAGTTTAGGAAGATGAGCAAGTTCTGGAGATGGATGGTGGTGATGGTTGCACAACAGTGTGAATGTACTTAATGTTACTAAACTGTACACTTTAAAAATGGTTAAAACGGCCCTGGCTCATATCTGGCTCCAGCCCTCTAATTCTAAAGGAATTAGAAAAAGGAGAACAAACAAAGCCCAAAGTCAGCAGAAGGAAGCAAATAATAAAGATGAGAGTGGAAATAAATAAAATAAAGACCAAAGAAACAACAAAAGATCAGTGAAACCAAGAACAAAGCTGGAGGTACCATACTCCCTGACTTCAGACAATACTACAAAGCTACAGTAATCCAAACAGTATGGTACTGGCACAAAACAGACAAGCAGATCAATGGAACAGAATAGAGAGCCCAGAAATAAATCCAATTATATGGTCAGTTAATCTATGGCAAAGGAGGCAAGAATATACAATGGGGAAAAGATAGTTTCTTCAGTAAATGGTGTTGGGAAAACTGGACAGCTACATACAGGAGAATGAAACTCGAACATTTCCTCACACCATATACAAAAATAAACTCAAAATGGATTAAAGACCTAAATGTAAGATCTAAAACCATAAAACTCCTAAAAGAAAGTATAGGCAGTATTCTCTTTGACATTGGTCTTATCAATAGTTTTTGTATCTATCTTCTCAGGCAAGGGAAACAGAAGCACAAATTTTAAAATGGGAGCTAATCAAACTTAAAAGTTTTTGTACAGAGAAGGAAACCATCAACAAAATGAAGAGACAGCCTTGAATGGGAGAAGACATTTGCAAACAATATGTCTGATAAGGGGTCAAATCCAAAATATATAAATAACTCATACAAATCAATATTTTAAAAAATCAATTCAATTAAAAAATGGGCAGAGGACTTGAATAGTCATTTTTCCCAAAGAAGACATACAGATGGCCAACAGACATATGAAAAGATGCTCAGCATCACTAACCATCAGGGAAATGCATATCAAAACCACAGTGAGATATCACCTCACACCTGTCATAATGGCTTTCATCAAAAAGACAAGAAATAACAAGTATTGGCTAAGATGTGGAGAAAAGGGAACCCTCATGCACTGCTGGTGGAAATGTAAATTGGTACAGCCACTATGGAAAACAATATAAAAGTTCCTCAGAACATTAAAAACAGGACTACCATGTGATTCAGCAGTGCCACTTCTAGGTGTTTATCCAAAGAAAATGAAAACACCAATATTAAAAGATATATATATATATATATATGGACCTGGGTATTATGCTTAGTGAAATAACTCAGAGAGAAAGACAAATATTGTATATTTTTACTTATATGTGGAATCCAAAAAATAAAGCACATGAACAAATAGAACAGAAACAGATGCACAGATATAGAGAACAAACTAGTGTTTACCAGAGGGGAAAAGGGTGGGAGGAGGGGCAAAATAGCTGAAGGGGATTAAGAGGTACAAACTACTAGCTATAAAATAAATAGGTTACAAAGATGTAATGCACAGCACAGGGAACATAGTCAATATTTTATGACAATTTTTTATGGAATATATTCTATGAAAATACTGAATTACTATGTTGTATACCTGAAGCTAATGTAATACTGTAAGTCAACTATACTTTAATTAAAAAAATAGTTAAAATGATCAATTTTATGTTATGTGTATTTTACACACACACACACCCACACACACACAAACTTTTACAAAGTATCTGCCTTTCTCAGGAAATAATAATTTTCCTAAGCCCATGAATACTTTTAGAGGAAGAAGAAATGTCATATAAAACTATGTGAGGAAAATCATCTCTGACTTCCACTGAGGATTCTGAATGGAAACAACTTAAAAAAATAGCATAACTATTGGACATAGCCATTGTAATAGGCCATTGCAACATTTCATGGCTTTATAGGACAAACAGGAAATTCAATGAAGGGAAGAAAATTCTTTAAAGTGTAAATTTCAGTGATGTCCTTGTTAGGGATACACAGTCTCAATCCAACTATTTGTAAAAGTTGACTTGGGCTTTCCTGGTGGCTCAGTGGTTGAGAATCTGCCTGCCAATGCAGGGGACACGGGTTCGAACCCTGGTCTGGGAAGATCCCACATGCCGTGGAGCAACTAGGCCCGTGAGCCACAGCTACTGAGCCTGCGCGTCTGGAGCCTGTGCTCCGCAACAAGAGAGGCCGCGATAGTGAGAGGCCCGCGCACCGCGATGAAGAGTGGCCCCCTCTTGCCACAACTAGAGAAAGCCCTCGCACAGAAACGAAGACCCAACACAGCCACAAATAAATAAATAATAAAAAAATTAAAAAAAAATACCCTCACAGCTTTAAAAAAAAAAAAAAGTTGGCTTATGACAGGTTTTAGTCAAGGCTGAAAATGTAAATTATCAGGGCCCTTTAAAACAAAATGAAATCAGGTATTTTTTCCTCTTTGTTCTGTGGTATGTTCTAGAGTCTTCCTTTGCAGAAGATGGAAACATGGTAGAAACTCTCCTGAACCATCCAGTGGTTGGTCAGTTGAAGAAAGGAGCCATAATAACTATATGTAGCCTATTCATTTTGTAAAAACCGAGAACATATATTCATTCATTCTCCAATATTTATATGTAGGGCCAAGGCCTTTTCCTTGTATATGGGTCCTTTGAAATTCCTCCTTTTCTTTCTTGTATAAACCACATCCATATTGTTTCATTCCAGGTTTCCAGATTTCCAATTTCTAGTTTGCTTTCATGAAAGTAGAGAATAGAATTTTTAGATCTTTATGATTTCTCTCCCCCCATTCTGTTAAAGTTGCTTATGTGCAGCTATTTCAGCAGTTTACTGCTCACCTTTATTGAATCTTTCTAAAGCATTCACCTTTGTTTTCACAGAAATAGTAACTCTCTTTTATACTCATGTTTCATAAGTTTACATAATATTTAATTAAATCACACGATTAAAAGAAGTTCAGTGGGCATAAACAGGCTTGGGAGCAAACACAGATGAAACTAAGTATGTCAACACACTACTGGTGGGACAAAGAGTGCACTTAAGCATGCTGTGGGCATCTGAATATTTGGGTGATAGAATGGAGACCATTAGTTAACCCATTGGTGGAGGGTTTAGAGAACTTTTTGCAGAGTGAAAATTTGCTTTTTCTTACTTAATGTATCCTGAACATTTTCCCCATGAGTAAATGGAGATCTACATCATTGTTTTTAATGGCCACATGGTATTTATTATACATGTATTATGCTGAGTTTTTGCTTGCAAACAACATAAAGCAGTTCAACTCACTTAACCAGACAAGGAATTTATTGGTAGGCTATGAAGATTGTTTATAGAGTCAACAGGAAAGATGGTCAGCCAGGCTTGGAAAAATGGGCAGGAACCCAGGGAGGCTAAAACAGCCAAGGTCACACCCCCCACGTATAGTCTGGTGAGGACCTCTCCAGTGGCACCGGATTTCTCAGGACTTTTGCCACCACCACTGCTGGCATCTTGACTCTGTTGCTGAAGCTGCTGCGAATTCTCTTGAACTCTCACTGTGTATTTGTGTCATTCTCAGAATTCAAAACCCTGGGCAGAGGTATCTGCCCAGCCAGATCTAGAATCACTTAGCAGCATCTCAGCTTGAAGGATGAAGGGAAAGGGAATACCTCCTCCTTCCACTTTGGCTTCAGTAGTGGGGGTGGGTCCTACTGCCTATTACCAAGACGCTTACTCACAGCAGGGGATTTCCTTAACCCAAGCTGTGTGTTTGGATGCTGGGTAGCCAAAAAATATGACAACTATCTGTAAAAGTGTGGATCTACTGGAGTTTATTTAACCAGTGCCCTACTGTAAAAAATGTAGGTTGTTTCCTGTTTTGTTGTTTTAAGCTATGTGGTAATAGACACATTTTACTAATCTAGTAGGTGGAAAACGTATTTTAGTCGTTTTAATTTGTAACTTTAAATGTAAATTTTTATATGTTTATTGGAATTTTGGATTTCTTATTTTGTCAATTGTCTGACATATATATTACATATACTTTTTTGAGATATAATTTACATGTCATAAAATTCAGTATAATTTTACGTCATTCAGGGTTTTTAGTGTATTCGCAGACTTGTGCAACCATTACTACTATCTAATTCCAGAGCGTCTCATCACCCCAGAAGGAAACTCCATATGCATATATATTTTTGTAATTTGCTTACATGGGTTTTTTATGGCACATGACATTTTAAAAATGCATAAAAATTAAATTTCAAGATCTTTTCCTTTACCGTTTCTGCTTTTGGCTTAGGCTTAGAAAGGCCTTCTCCACCCCAAGTTTTGTTGTTGCTGTTGTTGTTAATTATCCACTTTTATAGCATTAAACGTTTTTTTTTTACATTTCAGTCTTTAACTCATTTAGAATTAATTTTGGAGTAAGATGGGATTTAAACGTCTTTACCTCACATGGTTAGCACGTTATGGCAACACCACTTATTTATTTCCCCACTGATTTGAAATACTTCCCTTATTATATACTAAATTCTTTTTTTTTAAACATCTTTATTGGAGTATAATTGCTTTACAATGGTGTGTTAGTTTCTGCTTTATAACAAAGTGAATCAGCTATATGTACACATATATCCCCATATCTCCTCCCTCTTGCGTCTCCCTCCCACCCTCCCTATCCCACCCCTCTAGGTGGTCACAAAGCACCGAGCTGATCTCCCTGTGCTATGCAACTAAATTCTTATATATACATATATGTCTGTTTCTGGGACTTTCTGTTCCATTACAAAGGATCTGTCTATTCTGACATTAGTAATATTGTACACATGAAACTTATATAATGTTATAAACCAATTTAAAAAAATAAAATAAAACTTTTAAAGACATTTTAACGTCTGGTAGGGTAATTAGCATCATTATCCTTTTTAGTGATGGTTTTTATAAAATTAGTGACATACTTGAAAAGTTTAGTCAAACTGAATCGTCATTTTCAGCCTCATCAAACCTTTATCATTTATTTTATAGTTTATTTGTTCTTAATCAGTTATAGCGAATATAAAATAAGTGCTTTTTCAACTTAATCTATGTAGTGGTTAAGCACTGTCAGTTGTTTTTAGTTTTCATAGGATTTAATGTTTTTTCATCAGTGGTTTGGGGCTCTATTTTGTCTTAGAACTAAAATTGTAAGGTGGATTTTTCCTTATGAAGAGAGCTATAGCATTACAAGTGGTCCATGATTTACCTACAGATTTTGTCGGACAAGCTTGAAACAGATGATTGTTTCAATGGGGAGAAAAATAGCTTTCCAACTACCAAACAATCAGAATCTAAGATAGACTACTGCACCAAGACCATATTTAACCCATAATATGGTTGAAAAGTAGCTCACACGTTTTAATGTCAAATAGTTGAATCCTACTTCCCTCTACTTTCCAGGGATAAAAATGGCCTTGTCTGAGGCAAGAAAAGTTTCACCCATACTAAAAATAGGTTTTTTTCTCTAGTCTATTATTGACAAGGCAGCAAATGTTCAGTCCCTGGTGGAAAAGCAGCTAGTAACTTGAGGTTTATTTCTCAGTTTCTGAGTAACTTGTCCCCTCGCCTGTGTTCATTGCCGGGTAATGATAGTTTTCAAGCATTTTCCTCACCCTACCCCCACCTCTGGCTGGTTTTCTTTTATACGTTTTGCAAACATTGCCCTATTAAGTCAATCCCTTTGAGGCTATTGTTAGCTCTAGACTTCAGCTTGAATTGGCTGTATGAGCAGAGGTAAATCTGAGTGTTAGCTTCCTTAATTTTAAAAGGAGGCAACTACCGTATTTATATTGCAGGATTGTTGTGAAATTATGTATACGAAATGCTATAGGAATCTGAAATATCTGTAGTTATCGCAAGGACAGCTCTTTTGTAAGAGGCGGTGATTAGTCAAGGAGTCACAAAAATGGCCAGCAAAGCACATTGCCTTTTCCTAGAGTGTTCTGGTCTTTTTTGACCTTACTAATATGTCTGAAGTACTGACTCCTAATCTTTTGGGAGTGGTCAAATGAAAAGAACAATTATGTTTTGAAACATACACTAGTCTACTCCAGCTGTTTCATCTGGAATCTTAGTCTTCTGTTTGTATAGTGACAGTTGTGTGATGAAAGAGGTTAGACACTCAGTATTTTGAAAACAAGTTAAGGAATAAGATCAGTGTTCATTTTAAAGGTTCACACAATTTAAACGAGATGTTTTATATAAAATAATAAAGAAGCTAATGCTTTCCCCTTTTGTTTTCAATTCAGAGGTGGTAGATTTTAAATAAAAGCAAATGGGTAGGAAAAAAACTAAAAAATTTAAAACTTTTTAAAAATTAAATTGATTTGGAAATATATATACTCTGAAGGCAACTAGTTCAGTGTTTGCATAGCTAGAAATTATTAATTTGCTTAACAAAACAGGGGTGTTTTTATAGCCCTGGTGTAATAGACTGGGTGATTTTTGTCTGTTTATATGTTAGAGTTTATCATTGGTCTCACTTATTGAATTATTTCAATTTTGGTAACTTGTCTCTTAATTTCTGCACACTCTCTATATATTTTTCTTCTTTATTTCCCCCTAAAGTGGACTGTGTTTCTTAAAAATCTTTTTTCCTCCATCTTTATCGAGGTATAATTGACAAATAGAAATTGTATATATTTAAGTTGTAAAACGTGATATTTTGATATACATATACATTGTGATATGATTACTGCAATCAAACCCATGAACATATCCATCACCTTACATAGTTACCATTTTTTGTTGCTGTTGAGGACAATTAACATCTCTTTTAGCAAGTTTTAAGTAAACAATTATTAACTGTAGTCATCATGCGTACATTAGATTTCCAGAGTTTATTCATCCTGCATAATTGAAACTCTGTACCCTTTAACCAACATTTCCCCATTTCCCCCACTCCCCAGGCCCTGATAACCACCCTTCTAGTCTCTAAGAGTTCAACTTTAGATTCCACATATAAGTGAGATCATGCAGTTTTTGTCTTTCCATGTCTGGTTTATTTCACTTAGCATAATGTCCTCCAGGTTCATTCGTTTATTTTCCTTTTAAAAATTCTTACAGTGAAATAACTAAGGTCTACAAAGAGTATAGGGAACCCTATAACATATGTGTGCATCCACTACTCAGCCTAAGAAATTAAACATTACATATATAGTTGAAGTTTCCCTTTGTGTTCCAGTTGCATCCCTTCCTTCCTCCTCAAACTCCTGAATTTGGAGTTTATTATTCCCATGCATATTTTTATATTTTAATTAACACTACTATATATGTGTGCATACAAAAAAAACATATGGTATTGTTTTACATTTTTAGACTTTTGTATCCTTCTGAAACTTTTTATGTCCTCAACTATGTTTGTGAGATTTATCCATGTTGCTACCTGTAGCCCTAGTTTGGAGTTTCTCAACCTCTGTTTTGTTGACATTTGGGGCTGTATATTCTTTGTTGCGAGGAACTTTCTTGTCCATTATACGATGTTTAGTGATATCCCAGTAGCACTTTCCGCTCCACCCCCCACCCCAGTTGTGATAACCAAAAATGTCTCCAGACATTGCCCTATGTCCCTTTAATGGTGAAATCTCCCCTCCTCCCAGTAAGAACCACAACTTTATTTATTTTTTAAAATTTTTTAAAATTTTATTTTATTTTCTTATACAGCAGGTTCTTATTAGTTGTCTATTTTATACATATTAGTGTATATATGTCAACCCCAATTCATCCCACCGCTATCACCCCCCCCCCCCGCCACGTTCCCCCCATGGTGTCCATATGTTTGTTCTCTACATCTCTGTCTCTATTTCTGCCCTGCAAACTGGTTCATCTGTACCATTTTTCTAGATTCCACATATATGAGTTAATATACGATATTTGCTTTTCTCTTTCTGACTTACTTCACTCTGTATGACCGTCTCTAGATCCATCCATGTCTCTACAAATGACCCAATTTTGTTCCTTTATATGGTTGAGTAATATTCCATTGTATATATGTACCACATCTTCTTTATCCATTCGTCTGTCGATGGGCATTTAGGTTGCTTCCATGACCTGGCTATTGTAAATAGTGCTGCAGTGAACACTGGGGTGCATGTGTCTTTTTGAATTATGGTTTTCTCTGGGTATATGCCCAGTAGTGGGATTGCTGGGTCATATGGTAATTCTATTTTTAGTTTTTTAAGGAACCTCCATACTGTTCTCCATAGTGCCTGTATCAATTTACATTCCCACCAACAGTGCAAGGGGGTTCCCTTTTCTCCACACCCTCTCCAGCATTTGTTGTTTGTAGATTTTCTGATGATGCCCATTCTAACTGGTGTGAGGTGATACCTCATTGTAGTTTTGATTTGCATTTCTCTAATAATTAGTGATGTTGAGCAGCTTTTCATGTGCTTCTTGGCCATCTGTATGTCTTCTTTGGAGAAATGTCTATTTAGGTCTTCTGCCCATGTTTTGATTGGGTTGTTTGTTTTTTTAATATTGAACTGCATGAGCTGTTTATATATTTTGGAGATTGATCCTTTGTCCGTTGATTCATTTGCAAATATTTTCTCCCATACTGAGGGTTGTCTTTTCGTCTTGTTTATGGTTTCCTTTGCTGTGCAAAAGCTTTTAATTTTAATTAGGTCCCATTTGTTTATTTTTGTTTTTATTTCCATTACTCTAGGAGGTGGATCAAAAAAGATCTTGCTGTGATTTATGTCAAAGAGTGTTCTTCCTATGTTTTCCTCTAAGAGTTTTATAGTGTCCGGTCTTACATTTAGGTCTCGAATCCATTTTGAGTTTATTTTTGTGTATGGTGTCAGGGAGTGTTCTAATTTCATTCTTTTACATGTAGCTGTCCAGTTTTCCCAGCACCATTTATTGAAAAGACTGTCTTTTCTCCATTGTATATCCTTGCCTCCTTTGTCATAGATTAGTTGAGCATAGGTGCGTAGGTTTATCTCTGGGCTTTCTATCCTGTTCCATTGATCCATATTTCTGTTTTTGTGCTAATACCTAATGTCTTGGTTACTGTAGCTTTTGTTATATCGTCTGAAGTCAGGGAGTCTGATTCCTCCAGCTCCGTTTTTTTCCTCTCAAGACTGCTTTGGCTATTCGGGGTCTTTTGTGTCTCGATACAAATTTTCAGATTTTTTGTTCTAGTTCTGTAAAAAATGCCATTGGTAATTTGATAGGGATTGCATTGAATCTGTAGATTGCTTTGGGTAGTATAGTCATTTTCACAATATTGATTCTTCCAATCCAAGAACATGGTATATCTCTCCATCTGTTTGTGTCATCTTTGATTTCTTTCATCAGTTTTCTTATAGTTTTCTGCATACAGGTGTTTTACCTCCTTAGATAGGTTTATTCCTAGGTATTTTATTCTTTTTGTTGCAG
>NW_028121919.1:0-40831 GCF_965194805.1 Balaenoptera borealis | reverse complement strand
ATGGAGCTTTCCAAACGGAAAGCAAGGCTAGTACCATCATGCCCCCATTTCCATGGGCACAGGCAGCATACATCTCTGTGGTTTTTAACAAGTCAAATGAGACACAGAGTACACACTGTTTTCCTCCCTTAATCAACTTCTCGAGGCAGGGTGTTCTGCATCTAGTGAACGGCCTCACCAAGGAAAGCCCAAGCTAGGCCTCTGGGCCCGTGCCTCTTCAAAAGTCTGCAGTGCTTCAGGAAAAACTGTGCTTTAGTTGCAATAGGAAGGCAAGTCGTCTTCTTCCTGGAGGCAGGGTGACTTCAGGTAGGAGGTCCTGGATGGAAGGAGAAGCCTAGTGTTTTTCTCTGTGCAGCTCAGACCAGGGAATGAGTGCGACTTCCACGGCATCTAGGAACTTGCTAGAACGGTGCTCGTGAACCTGTATGAGTGCTGGCTTACTCAAGATGTCCCAATAAGAGAGCACTGTGTTGCCCTACACTCGGCATACACACTGTGAGTCGGAAAGCTACGGGCCTGGATATTGCTTAGAAGGGCCAGGGGAGCCTGAGGGTACTTGCTGTTCTTGCAGGGAATAGGGTTTCCAGGCGAGGCACCTAGGAGTCCTGGAAAAGCGTACTGGCGTTAAAATGCTGCAGAGCGGCGACTACGGCCTCATGGAAACGGCTACACACCTCCGCTTCTGCATAGCATTTCAGGGCCTTACCTCGAGGCAAGTTCTCCCGTTGCTTGCACTGTGAGCGACACAGCATGTTAGGATGCTGTATTTCTCCTTGAATAGAGTGACTTCAGGAAAGAGGTCCTCGATAAATTCTAAGAAGAGTGTGTTCTCAGGGCAGCTCAGACGAGGGCAATCTCGAAAACTTGCAGGACATGTTGGACTGCCTAGAAATGTGGTTCTGGTGCTGTTCGACTGCTCTGGAAATATAGCTCTACTGAAGTAACGTACAGTGTGTTGCCAGAGACTCGGCAGACACAGAGGGCCTCCGAGGGTCGTATGGGAATCAATGCTGCTCAGCAGGCCCACAGGGGTGTGGAGGGCGTCAGTGATCTTGGAACAAAAATGATGCTCACCCGAAGGGCCTAGGAGTCCTGAAAAGGGTGCTTCCTTTAACATAAAGCGGAACCTCCACTAAGAGCTCATGGAAAGAGCTGCATGCCTCCCTTTCTGCAGGGCTACTCAGGGCCTTACCTCGAGGCAAGGACTCACGTCGAGATTCCCTTTAGCTCTAGAGCATGGCAAGGTGAGCCCCAACCGGGCCAATGAAGCTCCGTGTGTAGCCAGAGAAATCTCATTTTCTTCCCACACCCATGCCTACAGTGGCCAGAGAGCTGTTAACAGCAGAGAATTTCAGGGAGCTTCACGGCAGCAAGAATGGGGCTTTCCAAATGGAAAGCAAGGCTAGTACCATCATGCCCCCATTACCATGGGCACAGGCGGCATACATCTCTGTGGTTTCTAACAAGTCAAAAGAACCACAGGGTACACACTGGTTGCTTCCCTGAATCAACTTCTCGAGGCAGGGTGTTCTGCGTCTTGTGAACGGCCTCACCAAGGAAGGCCCTAGCTAGGCCCATGGGCCCGTGCCTCTTCAAAAGCCTGCAGTGCTACAGGAAAAACTCTGCTTTAGTTGCAATAAGAATGCAAGCAGTGTTTCTCCTGATGGCAGTGTAACTTCAGGTAAGAGGTCTTAGATGGGAGAAGAAGCCTAGTGTTTTCCCTCTGGGCAGCTCAGTCTAAAGAATGAGTTCGACTTCCACGGCATGTTGGAACTTGCTAGAACGGTGCTCGTGAACTTGTGCGAGTGCTGTGAATCAAGATATGACAAGAAAGAGTGCAGTGTGTTGCCCATGACTCAGCAGACACAGAGGAACTCCGAGGGACCAATGGGCCTCGTTGTTGCTCAGCAGGCCTACAGGGGTGTGGAGATACTCAGGGATCTTGGAACAAAAATGATGCTCACCCGAGAGGCCTAGGAGTCCTGAAAAGGGTACTTCCTTTAAAGTAAAGGAGAACAGCGACTAAGAACTAACGGAAAGAGCTGAATGCCTCCCTTTCTGCAGGGCTACTCAGGGCCTTACCTCGAGGCAAGGACTCACGTTGAGATTCCCTTTAGCTCTAGAGCATGGCAAGGTGAGCCCCACCCCGGCCAAAGAAGCTCCGTGTGTAGCCAGAGAAAACTCATTTTCTTCCCACACCAATGTAGAGGGACCAGAGGCCTGTCAACAGCAGAGAATTTCAGGGAGCTTCACGGCGGCAAGAATGGAGCTTTCCAAACGGAAAGCAAGGCTAGTACCATCATGCCCCCATTTCCATGGGCACAGGCAGCATACATCTCTGTGGTTTTTAACAAGTCAAATGAGACACAGAGTACACACTGTTTTCCTCCCTTAATCAACTTCTCGAGGCAGGGTGTTCTGCATCTAGTGAACGGCCTCACCAAGGAAAGCCCAAGCTAGGCCTCTGGGCCCGTGCCTCTTCAAAAGTCTGCAGTGCTTCAGGAAAAACTGTGCTTTAGTTGCAATAGGAAGGCAAGTCGTCTTCTTCCTGGAGGCAGGGTGACTTCAGGTAGGAGGTCCTGGATGGAAGGAGAAGCCTAGTGTTTTTCTCTGTGCAGCTCAGACCAGGGAATGAGTGCGACTTCCACGGCATCTAGGAACTTGCTAGAACGGTGCTCGTGAACCTGTATGAGTGCTGGCTTACTCAAGATGTCCCAATAAGAGAGCACTGTGTTGCCCTACACTCGGCATACACACTGTGAGTCGGAAAGCTACGGGCCTGGATATTGCTTAGAAGGGCCAGGGGAGCCTGAGGGTACTTGCTGTTCTTGCAGGGAATAGGGTTTCCAGGCGAGGCACCTAGGAGTCCTGAAAAGCGTACTGGCGTTAAAATGCTGCAGAGCGGCGACTACGGCCTCATGGAAACGGCTACACACCTCCGCTTCTGCATAGCATTTCAGGGCCTTACCTCGAGGCAAGTTCTCCCGTTGCTTGCACTGTGAGCGACACAGCATGTTAGGATGCTGTATTTCTCCTTGAATAGAGTGACTTCAGGAAAGAGGTCCTCGATAAATTCTAAGAAGAGTGTGTTCTCAGGGCAGCTCAGACGAGGGCAATCTCGAAAACTTGCAGGACATGTTGGACTGCCTAGAAATGTGGTTCTGGTGCTGTTCGACTGCTCTGGAAATATAGCTCTACTGAAGTAACGTACAGTGTGTTGCCAGAGACTCGGCAGACACAGAGGGCCTCCGAGGGTCGTATGGGAATCAATGCTGCTCAGCAGGCCCACAGGGGTGTGGAGGGCGTCAGTGATCTTGGAACAAAAATGATGCTCACCCGAAGGGCCTAGGAGTCCTGAAAAGGGTGCTTCCTTTAACATAAAGCGGAACCTCCACTAAGAGCTCATGGAAAGAGCTGCATGCCTCCCTTTCTGCAGGGCTACTCAGGGCCTTACCTCGAGGCAAGGACTCACGTCGAGATTCCCTTTAGCTCTAGAGCATGGCAAGGTGAGCCCCAACCGGGCCAATGAAGCTCCGTGTGTAGCCAGAGAAATCTCATTTTCTTCCCACACCCATGCCTACAGTGGCCAGAGAGCTGTTAACAGCAGAGAATTTCAGGGAGCTTCACGGCAGCAAGAATGGGGCTTTCCAAATGGAAAGCAAGGCTAGTACCATCATGCCCCCATTACCATGGGCACAGGCGGCATACATCTCTGTGGTTTCTAACAAGTCAAAAGAACCACAGGGTACACACTGGTTGCTTCCCTGAATCAACTTCTCGAGGCAGGGTGTTCTGCGTCTTGTGAACGGCCTCACCAAGGAAGGCCCTAGCTAGGCCCATGGGCCCGTGCCTCTTCAAAAGCCTGCAGTGCTACAGGAAAAACTCTGCTTTAGTTGCAATAAGAATGCAAGCAGTGTTTCTCCTGATGGCAGTGTAACTTCAGGTAAGAGGTCTTAGATGGGAGAAGAAGCCTAGTGTTTTCCCTCTGGGCAGCTCAGTCTAAAGAATGAGTTCGACTTCCACGGCATGTTGGAACTTGCTAGAACGGTGCTCGTGAACTTGTGCGAGTGCTGTGAATCAAGATATGACAAGAAAGAGTGCAGTGTGTTGCCCATGACTCAGCAGACACAGAGGAACTCCGAGGGACCAATGGGCCTCGTTGTTGCTCAGCAGGCCTACAGGGGTGTGGAGATACTCAGGGATCTTGGAACAAAAATGATGCTCACCCGAGAGGCCTAGGAGTCCTGAAAAGGGTACTTCCTTTAAAGTAAAGGAGAACAGCGACTAAGAACTAACGGAAAGAGCTGAATGCCTCCCTTTCTGCAGGGCTACTCAGGGCCTTACCTCGAGGCAAGGACTCACGTTGAGATTCCCTTTAGCTCTAGAGCATGGCAAGGTGAGCCCCACCCCGGCCAAAGAAGCTCCGTGTGTAGCCAGAGAAAACTCATTTTCTTCCCACACCAATGTAGAGGGACCAGAGGCCTGTCAACAGCAGAGAATTTCAGGGAGCTTCACGGCGGCAAGAATGGAGCTTTCCAAACGGAAAGCAAGGCTAGTACCATCATGCCCCCATTTCCATGGGCACAGGCAGCATACATCTCTGTGGTTTTTAACAAGTCAAATGAGACACAGAGTACACACTGTTTTCCTCCCTTAATCAACTTCTCGAGGCAGGGTGTTCTGCATCTAGTGAACGGCCTCACCAAGGAAAGCCCAAGCTAGGCCTCTGGGCCCGTGCCTCTTCAAAAGTCTGCAGTGCTTCAGGAAAAACTGTGCTTTAGTTGCAATAGGAAGGCAAGTCGTCTTCTTCCTGGAGGCAGGGTGACTTCAGGTAGGAGGTCCTGGATGGAAGGAGAAGCCTAGTGTTTTTCTCTGTGCAGCTCAGACCAGGGAATGAGTGCGACTTCCACGGCATGTAGGAACTTGCTAGAACGGTGCTCGTGAACCTGTATGAGTGCTGGCTTACTCAAGATGTCCCAATAAGAGAGCACTGTGTTGCCCTACACTCGGCATACACACTGTGAGTCGGAAAGCTACGGGCCTGGATATTGCTTAGAAGGGCCAGGGGAGCCTGAGGGTACTTGCTGTTCTTGCAGGGAATAGGGTTTCCAGGCGAGGCACCTAGGAGTCCTGAAAAGCGTACTGGCGTTAAAATGCTGCAGAGCGGCGACTACGGCCTCATGGAAACGGCTACACACCTCCGCTTCTGCATAGCATTTCAGGGCCTTACCTCGAGGCAAGTTCTCCCGTTGCTTGCACTGTGAGCGACACAGCATGTTAGGATGCTGTATTTCTCCTTGAATAGAGTGACTTCAGGAAAGAGGTCCTCGATAAATTCTAAGAAGAGTGTGTTCTCAGGGCAGCTCAGACGAGGGCAATCTCGAAAACTTGCAGGACATGTTGGACTGCCTAGAAATGTGGTTCTGGTGCTGTTCGACTGCTCTGGAAATATAGCTCTACTGAAGTAACGTACAGTGTGTTGCCAGAGACTCGGCAGACACAGAGGGCCTCCGAGGGTCGTATGGGAATCAATGCTGCTCAGCAGGCCCACAGGGGTGTGGAGGGCGTCAGTGATCTTGGAACAAAAATGATGCTCACCCGAAGGGCCTAGGAGTCCTGAAAAGGGTGCTTCCTTTAACATAAAGCGGAACCTCCACTAAGAGCTCATGGAAAGAGCTGCATGCCTCCCTTTCTGCAGGGCTACTCAGGGCCTTACCTCGAGGCAAGGACTCACGTTGAGATTCCCTTTAGCTCTAGAGCATGGCAAGGTGAGCCCCAACCGGGCCAATGAAGCTCCGTGTGTAGCCAGAGAAATCTCATTTTCTTCCCACACCCATGCCTACAGTGGCCAGAGAGCTGTTAACAGCAGAGAATTTCAGGGAGCTTCACGGCAGCAAGAATGGGGCTTTCCAAATGGAAAGCAAGGCTAGTACCATCATGCCCCCATTACCATGGGCACAGGCGGCATACATCTCTGTGGTTTCTAACAAGTCAAAAGAACCACAGGGTACACACTGGTTGCTTCCCTGAATCAACTTCTCGAGGCAGGGTGTTCTGCGTCTTGTGAACGGCCTCACCAAGGAAGGCCCTAGCTAGGCCCATGGGCCCGTGCCTCTTCAAAAGCCTGCAGTGCTACAGGAAAAACTCTGCTTTAGTTGCAATAAGAATGCAAGCAGTGTTTCTCCTGATGGCAGTGTAACTTCAGGTAAGAGGTCTTAGATGGGAGAAGAAGCCTAGTGTTTTCCCTCTGGGCAGCTCAGTCTAAAGAATGAGTTCGACTTCCACGGCATGTTGGAACTTGCTAGAACGGTGCTCGTGAACTTGTGCGAGTGCTGTGAATCAAGATATGACAAGAAAGAGTGCAGTGTGTTGCCCATGACTCAGCAGACACAGAGGAACTCCGAGGGACCAATGGGCCTCGTTGTTGCTCAGCAGGCCTACAGGGGTGTGGAGATACTCAGGGATCTTGGAACAAAAATGATGCTCACCCGAGAGGCCTAGGAGTCCTGAAAAGGGTACTTCCTTTAAAGTAAAGGAGAACAGCGACTAAGAACTAACGGAAAGAGCTGAATGCCTCCCTTTCTGCAGGGCTACTCAGGGCCTTACCTCGAGGCAAGGACTCACGTTGAGATTCCCTTTAGCTCTAGAGCATGGCAAGGTGAGCCCCACCCCGGCCAAAGAAGCTCCGTGTGTAGCCAGAGAAAACTCATTTTCTTCCCACACCAATGTAGAGGGACCAGAGGCCTGTCAACAGCAGAGAATTTCAGGGAGCTTCACGGCGGCAAGAATGGAGCTTTCCAAACGGAAAGCAAGGCTAGTACCATCATGCCCCCATTTCCATGGGCACAGGCAGCATACATCTCTGTGGTTTTTAACAAGTCAAATGAGACACAGAGTACACACTGTTTTCCTCCCTTAATCAACTTCTCGAGGCAGGGTGTTCTGCATCTAGTGAACGGCCTCACCAAGGAAAGCCCAAGCTAGGCCTCTGGGCCCGTGCCTCTTCAAAAGTCTGCAGTGCTTCAGGAAAAACTGTGCTTTAGTTGCAATAGGAAGGCAAGTCGTCTTCTTCCTGGAGGCAGGGTGACTTCAGGTAGGAGGTCCTGGATGGAAGGAGAAGCCTAGTGTTTTTCTCTGTGCAGCTCAGACCAGGGAATGAGTGCGACTTCCACGGCATGTAGGAACTTGCTAGAACGGTGCTCGTGAACCTGTATGAGTGCTGGCTTACTCAAGATGTCCCAATAAGAGAGCACTGTGTTGCCCTACACTCGGCATACACACTGTGAGTCGGAAAGCTACGGGCCTGGATATTGCTTAGAAGGGCCAGGGGAGCCTGAGGGTACTTGCTGTTCTTGCAGGGAATAGGGTTTCCAGGCGAGGCACCTAGGAGTCCTGAAAAGCGTACTGGCGTTAAAATGCTGCAGAGCGGCGACTACGGCCTCATGGAAACGGCTACACACCTCCGCTTCTGCATAGCATTTCAGGGCCTTACCTCGAGGCAAGTTCTCCCGTTGCTTGCACTGTGAGCGACACAGCATGTTAGGATGCTGTATTTCTCCTTGAATAGAGTGACTTCAGGAAAGAGGTCCTCGATAAATTCTAAGAAGAGTGTGTTCTCAGGGCAGCTCAGACGAGGGCAATCTCGAAAACTTGCAGGACATGTTGGACTGCCTAGAAATGTGGTTCTGGTGCTGTTCGACTGCTCTGGAAATATAGCTCTACTGAAGTAACGTACAGTGTGTTGCCAGAGACTCGGCAGACACAGAGGGCCTCCGAGGGTCGTATGGGAATCAATGCTGCTCAGCAGGCCCACAGGGGTGTGGAGGGCGTCAGTGATCTTGGAACAAAAATGATGCTCACCCGAAGGGCCTAGGAGTCCTGAAAAGGGTGCTTCCTTTAACATAAAGCGGAACCTCCACTAAGAGCTCATGGAAAGAGCTGCATGCCTCCCTTTCTGCAGGGCTACTCAGGGCCTTACCTCGAGGCAAGGACTCACGTCGAGATTCCCTTTAGCTCTAGAGCATGGCAAGGTGAGCCCCAACCGGGCCAATGAAGCTCCGTGTGTAGCCAGAGAAATCTCATTTTCTTCCCACACCCATGCCTACAGTGGCCAGAGAGCTGTTAACAGCAGAGAATTTCAGGGAGCTTCACGGCAGCAAGAATGGGGCTTTCCAAATGGAAAGCAAGGCTAGTACCATCATGCCCCCATTACCATGGGCACAGGCGGCATACATCTCTGTGGTTTCTAACAAGTCAAAAGAACCACAGGGTACACACTGGTTGCTTCCCTGAATCAACTTCTCGAGGCAGGGTGTTCTGCGTCTTGTGAACGGCCTCACCAAGGAAGGCCCTAGCTAGGCCCATGGGCCCGTGCCTCTTCAAAAGCCTGCAGTGCTACAGGAAAAACTCTGCTTTAGTTGCAATAAGAATGCAAGCAGTGTTTCTCCTGATGGCAGTGTAACTTCAGGTAAGAGGTCTTAGATGGGAGAAGAAGCCTAGTGTTTTTCCTCTGGGCAGCTCAGTCTAAAGAATGAGTTCGACTTCCACGGCATGTTGGAACTTGCTAGAACGGTGCTCGTGAACTTGTGCGAGTGCTGTGAATCAAGATATGACAAGAAAGAGTGCAGTGTGTTGCCCATGACTCAGCAGACACAGAGGAACTCCGAGGGACCAATGGGCCTCGTTGTTGCTCAGCAGGCCTACAGGGGTGTGGAGATACTCAGGGATCTTGGAACAAAAATGATGCTCACCCGAGAGGCCTAGGAGTCCTGAAAAGGGTACTTCCTTTAAAGTAAAGGAGAACAGCGACTAAGAACTAACGGAAAGAGCTGAATGCCTCCCTTTCTGCAGGGCTACTCAGGGCCTTACCTCGAGGCAAGGACTCACGTTGAGATTCCCTTTAGCTCTAGAGCATGGCAAGGTGAGCCCCACCCCGGCCAAAGAAGCTCCGTGTGTAGCCAGAGAAAACTCATTTTCTTCCCACACCAATGTAGAGGGACCAGAGGCCTGTCAACAGCAGAGAATTTCAGGGAGCTTCACGGCGGCAAGAATGGAGCTTTCCAAACGGAAAGCAAGGCTAGTACCATCATGCCCCCATTTCCATGGGCACAGGCAGCATACATCTCTGTGGTTTTTAACAAGTCAAATGAGACACAGAGTACACACTGTTTTCCTCCCTTAATCAACTTCTCGAGGCAGGGTGTTCTGCATCTAGTGAACGGCCTCACCAAGGAAAGCCCAAGCTAGGCCTCTGGGCCCGTGCCTCTTCAAAAGTCTGCAGTGCTTCAGGAAAAACTGTGCTTTAGTTGCAATAGGAAGGCAAGTCGTCTTCTTCCTGGAGGCAGGGTGACTTCAGGTAGGAGGTCCTGGATGGAAGGAGAAGCCTAGTGTTTTTCTCTGTGCAGCTCAGACCAGGGAATGAGTGCGACTTCCACGGCATGTAGGAACTTGCTAGAACGGTGCTCGTGAACCTGTATGAGTGCTGGCTTACTCAAGATGTCCCAATAAGAGAGCACTGTGTTGCCCTACACTCGGCATACACACTGTGAGTCGGAAAGCTACGGGCCTGGATATTGCTTAGAAGGGCCAGGGGAGCCTGAGGGTACTTGCTGTTCTTGCAGGGAATAGGGTTTCCAGGCGAGGCAGCTAGGAGTCCTGAAAAGCGTACTGGCGTTAAAATGCTGCAGAGCGGCGACTACGGCCTCATGGAAACGGCTACACACCTCCGCTTCTGCATAGCATTTCAGGGCCTTACCTCGAGGCAAGTTCTCCCGTTGCTTGCACTGTGAGCGACACAGCATGTTAGGATGCTGTATTTCTCCTTGAATAGAGTGACTTCAGGAAAGAGGTCCTCGATAAATTCTAAGAAGAGTGTGTTCTCAGGGCAGCTCAGACGAGGGCAATCTCGAAAACTTGCAGGACATGTTGGACTGCCTAGAAATGTGGTTCTGGTGCTGTTCGACTGCTCTGGAAATATAGCTCTACTGAAGTAACGTACAGTGTGTTGCCAGAGACTCGGCAGACACAGAGGGCCTCCGAGGGTCGTATGGGAATCAATGCTGCTCAGCAGGCCCACAGGGGTGTGGAGGGCGTCAGTGATCTTGGAACAAAAATGATGCTCACCCGAAGGGCCTAGGAGTCCTGAAAAGGGTGCTTCCTTTAACATAAAGCGGAACCTCCACTAAGAGCTCATGGAAAGAGCTGCATGCCTCCCTTTCTGCAGGGCTACTCAGGGCCTTACCTCGAGGCAAGGACTCACGTCGAGATTCCCTTTAGCTCTAGAGCATGGCAAGGTGAGCCCCAACCGGGCCAATGAAGCTCCGTGTGTAGCCAGAGAAATCTCATTTTCTTCCCACACCCATGCCTACAGTGGCCAGAGAGCTGTTAACAGCAGAGAATTTCAGGGAGCTTCACGGCAGCAAGAATGGGGCTTTCCAAATGGAAAGCAAGGCTAGTACCATCATGCCCCCATTACCATGGGCACAGGCGGCATACATCTCTGTGGTTTCTAACAAGTCAAAAGAACCACAGGGTACACACTGGTTGCTTCCCTGAATCAACTTCTCGAGGCAGGGTGTTCTGCGTCTTGTGAACGGCCTCACCAAGGAAGGCCCTAGCTAGGCCCATGGGCCCGTGCCTCTTCAAAAGCCTGCAGTGCTACAGGAAAAACTCTGCTTTAGTTGCAATAAGAATGCAAGCAGTGTTTCTCCTGATGGCAGTGTAACTTCAGGTAAGAGGTCTTAGATGGGAGAAGAAGCCTAGTGTTTTCCCTCTGGGCAGCTCAGTCTAAAGAATGAGTTCGACTTCCACGGCATGTTGGAACTTGCTAGAACGGTGCTCGTGAACTTGTGCGAGTGCTGTGAATCAAGATATGACAAGAAAGAGTGCAGTGTGTTGCCCATGACTCAGCAGACACAGAGGAACTCCGAGGGACCAATGGGCCTCGTTGTTGCTCAGCAGGCCTACAGGGGTGTGGAGATACTCAGGGATCTTGGAACAAAAATGATGCTCACCCGAGAGGCCTAGGAGTCCTGAAAAGGGTACTTCCTTTAAAGTAAAGGAGAACAGCGACTAAGAACTAACGGAAAGAGCTGAATGCCTCCCTTTCTGCAGGGCTACTCAGGGCCTTACCTCGAGGCAAGGACTCACGTTGAGATTCCCTTTAGCTCTAGAGCATGGCAAGGTGAGCCCCACCCCGGCCAAAGAAGCTCCGTGTGTAGCCAGAGAAAACTCATTTTCTTCCCACACCAATGTAGAGGGACCAGAGGCCTGTCAACAGCAGAGAATTTCAGGGAGCTTCACGGCGGCAAGAATGGAGCTTTCCAAACGGAAAGCAAGGCTAGTACCATCATGCCCCCATTTCCATGGGCACAGGCAGCATACATCTCTGTGGTTTTTAACAAGTCAAATGAGACACAGAGTACACACTGTTTTCCTCCCTTAATCAACTTCTCGAGGCAGGGTGTTCTGCATCTAGTGAACGGCCTCACCAAGGAAAGCCCAAGCTAGGCCTCTGGGCCCGTGCCTCTTCAAAAGTCTGCAGTGCTTCAGGAAAAACTGTGCTTTAGTTGCAATAGGAAGGCAAGTCGTCTTCTTCCTGGAGGCAGGGTGACTTCAGGTAGGAGGTCCTGGATGGAAGGAGAAGCCTAGTGTTTTTCTCTGTGCAGCTCAGACCAGGGAATGAGTGCGACTTCCACGGCATGTAGGAACTTGCTAGAACGGTGCTCGTGAACCTGTATGAGTGCTGGCTTACTCAAGATGTCCCAATAAGAGAGCACTGTGTTGCCCTACACTCGGCATACACACTGTGAGTCGGAAAGCTACGGGCCTGGATATTGCTTAGAAGGGCCAGGGGAGCCTGAGGGTACTTGCTGTTCTTGCAGGGAATAGGGTTTCCAGGCGAGGCACCTAGGAGTCCTGAAAAGCGTACTGGCGTTAAAATGCTGCAGAGCGGCGACTACGGCCTCATGGAAACGGCTACACACCTCCGCTTCTGCATAGCATTTCAGGGCCTTACCTCGAGGCAAGTTCTCCCGTTGCTTGCACTGTGAGCGACACAGCATGTTAGGATGCTGTATTTCTCCTTGAATAGAGTGACTTCAGGAAAGAGGTCCTCGATAAATTCTAAGAAGAGTGTGTTCTCAGGGCAGCTCAGACGAGGGCAATCTCGAAAACTTGCAGGACATGTTGGACTGCCTAGAAATGTGGTTCTGGTGCTGTTCGACTGCTCTGGAAATATAGCTCTACTGAAGTAACGTACAGTGTGTTGCCAGAGACTCGGCAGACACAGAGGGCCTCCGAGGGTCGTATGGGAATCAATGCTGCTCAGCAGGCCCACAGGGGTGTGGAGGGCGTCAGTGATCTTGGAACAAAAATGATGCTCACCCGAAGGGCCTAGGAGTCCTGAAAAGGGTGCTTCCTTTAACATAAAGCGGAACCTCCACTAAGAGCTCATGGAAAGAGCTGCATGCCTCCCTTTCTGCAGGGCTACTCAGGGCCTTACCTCGAGGCAAGGACTCACGTTGAGATTCCCTTTAGCTCTAGAGCATGGCAAGGTGAGCCCCAACCGGGCCAATGAAGCTCCGTGTGTAGCCAGAGAAATCTCATTTTCTTCCCACACCCATGCCTACAGTGGCCAGAGAGCTGTTAACAGCAGAGAATTTCAGGGAGCTTCACGGCAGCAAGAATGGGGCTTTCCAAATGGAAAGCAAGGCTAGTACCATCATGCCCCCATTACCATGGGCACAGGCGGCATACATCTCTGTGGTTTCTAACAAGTCAAAAGAACCACAGGGTACACACTGGTTGCTTCCCTGAATCAACTTCTCGAGGCAGGGTGTTCTGCGTCTTGTGAACGGCCTCACCAAGGAAGGCCCTAGCTAGGCCCATGGGCCCGTGCCTCTTCAAAAGCCTGCAGTGCTACAGGAAAAACTCTGCTTTAGTTGCAATAAGAATGCAAGCAGTGTTTCTCCTGATGGCAGTGTAACTTCAGGTAAGAGGTCTTAGATGGGAGAAGAAGCCTAGTGTTTTCCCTCTGGGCAGCTCAGTCTAAAGAATGAGTTCGACTTCCACGGCATGTTGGAACTTGCTAGAACGGTGCTCGTGAACTTGTGCGAGTGCTGTGAATCAAGATATGACAAGAAAGAGTGCAGTGTGTTGCCCATGACTCAGCAGACACAGAGGAACTCCGAGGGACCAATGGGCCTCGTTGTTGCTCAGCAGGCCTACAGGGGTGTGGAGATACTCAGGGATCTTGGAACAAAAATGATGCTCACCCGAGAGGCCTAGGAGTCCTGAAAAGGGTACTTCCTTTAAAGTAAAGGAGAACAGCGACTAAGAACTAACGGAAAGAGCTGAATGCCTCCCTTTCTGCAGGGCTACTCAGGGCCTTACCTCGAGGCAAGGACTCACGTTGAGATTCCCTTTAGCTCTAGAGCATGGCAAGGTGAGCCCCACCCCGGCCAAAGAAGCTCCGTGTGTAGCCAGAGAAAACTCATTTTCTTCCCACACCAATGTAGAGGGACCAGAGGCCTGTCAACAGCAGAGAATTTCAGGGAGCTTCACGGCGGCAAGAATGGAGCTTTCCAAACGGAAAGCAAGGCTAGTACCATCATGCCCCCATTTCCATGGGCACAGGCAGCATACATCTCTGTGGTTTTTAACAAGTCAAATGAGACACAGAGTACACACTGTTTTCCTCCCTTAATCAACTTCTCGAGGCAGGGTGTTCTGCATCTAGTGAACGGCCTCACCAAGGAAAGCCCAAGCTAGGCCTCTGGGCCCGTGCCTCTTCAAAAGTCTGCAGTGCTTCAGGAAAAACTGTGCTTTAGTTGCAATAGGAAGGCAAGTCGTCTTCTTCCTGGAGGCAGGGTGACTTCAGGTAGGAGGTCCTGGATGGAAGGAGAAGCCTAGTGTTTTTCTCTGTGCAGCTCAGACCAGGGAATGAGTGCGACTTCCACGGCATCTAGGAACTTGCTAGAACGGTGCTCGTGAACCTGTATGAGTGCTGGCTTACTCAAGATGTCCCAATAAGAGAGCACTGTGTTGCCCTACACTCGGCATACACACTGTGAGTCGGAAAGCTACGGGCCTGGATATTGCTTAGAAGGGCCAGGGGAGCCTGAGGGTACTTGCTGTTCTTGCAGGGAATAGGGTTTCCAGGCGAGGCACCTAGGAGTCCTGAAAAGCGTACTGGCGTTAAAATGCTGCAGAGCGGCGACTACGGCCTCATGGAAACGGCTACACACCTCCGCTTCTGCATAGCATTTCAGGGCCTTACCTCGAGGCAAGTTCTCCCGTTGCTTGCACTGTGAGCGACACAGCATGTTAGGATGCTGTATTTCTCCTTGAATAGAGTGACTTCAGGAAAGAGGTCCTCGATAAATTCTAAGAAGAGTGTGTTCTCAGGGCAGCTCAGACGAGGGCAATCTCGAAAACTTGCAGGACATGTTGGACTGCCTAGAAATGTGGTTCTGGTGCTGTTCGACTGCTCTGGAAATATAGCTCTACTGAAGTAACGTACAGTGTGTTGCCAGAGACTCGGCAGACACAGAGGGCCTCCGAGGGTCGTATGGGAATCAATGCTGCTCAGCAGGCCCACAGGGGTGTGGAGGGCGTCAGTGATCTTGGAACAAAAATGATGCTCACCCGAAGGGCCTAGGAGTCCTGAAAAGGGTGCTTCCTTTAACATAAAGCGGAACCTCCACTAAGAGCTCATGGAAAGAGCTGCATGCCTCCCTTTCTGCAGGGCTACTCAGGGCCTTACCTCGAGGCAAGGACTCACGTCGAGATTCCCTTTAGCTCTAGAGCATGGCAAGGTGAGCCCCAACCGGGCCAATGAAGCTCCGTGTGTAGCCAGAGAAATCTCATTTTCTTCCCACACCCATGCCTACAGTGGCCAGAGAGCTGTTAACAGCAGAGAATTTCAGGGAGCTTCACGGCAGCAAGAATGGGGCTTTCCAAATGGAAAGCAAGGCTAGTACCATCATGCCCCCATTACCATGGGCACAGGCGGCATACATCTCTGTGGTTTCTAACAAGTCAAAAGAACCACAGGGTACACACTGGTTGCTTCCCTGAATCAACTTCTCGAGGCAGGGTGTTCTGCGTCTTGTGAACGGCCTCACCAAGGAAGGCCCTAGCTAGGCCCATGGGCCCGTGCCTCTTCAAAAGCCTGCAGTGCTACAGGAAAAACTCTGCTTTAGTTGCAATAAGAATGCAAGCAGTGTTTCTCCTGATGGCAGTGTAACTTCAGGTAAGAGGTCTTAGATGGGAGAAGAAGCCTAGTGTTTTCCCTCTGGGCAGCTCAGTCTAAAGAATGAGTTCGACTTCCACGGCATGTTGGAACTTGCTAGAACGGTGCTCGTGAACTTGTGCGAGTGCTGTGAATCAAGATATGACAAGAAAGAGTGCAGTGTGTTGCCCATGACTCAGCAGACACAGAGGAACTCCGAGGGACCAATGGGCCTCGTTGTTGCTCAGCAGGCCTACAGGGGTGTGGAGATACTCAGGGATCTTGGAACAAAAATGATGCTCACCCGAGAGGCCTAGGAGTCCTGAAAAGGGTACTTCCTTTAAAGTAAAGGAGAACAGCGACTAAGAACTAACGGAAAGAGCTGAATGCCTCCCTTTCTGCAGGGCTACTCAGGGCCTTACCTCGAGGCAAGGACTCACGTTGAGATTCCCTTTAGCTCTAGAGCATGGCAAGGTGAGCCCCACCCCGGCCAAAGAAGCTCCGTGTGTAGCCAGAGAAAACTCATTTTCTTCCCACACCAATGTAGAGGGACCAGAGGCCTGTCAACAGCAGAGAATTTCAGGGAGCTTCACGGCGGCAAGAATGGAGCTTTCCAAACGGAAAGCAAGGCTAGTACCATCATGCCCCCATTTCCATGGGCACAGGCAGCATACATCTCTGTGGTTTTTAACAAGTCAAATGAGACACAGAGTACACACTGTTTTCCTCCCTTAATCAACTTCTCGAGGCAGGGTGTTCTGCATCTAGTGAACGGCCTCACCAAGGAAAGCCCAAGCTAGGCCTCTGGGCCCGTGCCTCTTCAAAAGTCTGCAGTGCTTCAGGAAAAACTGTGCTTTAGTTGCAATAGGAAGGCAAGTCGTCTTCTTCCTGGAGGCAGGGTGACTTCAGGTAGGAGGTCCTGGATGGAAGGAGAAGCCTAGTGTTTTTCTCTGTGCAGCTCAGACCAGGGAATGAGTGCGACTTCCACGGCATCTAGGAACTTGCTAGAACGGTGCTCGTGAACCTGTATGAGTGCTGGCTTACTCAAGATGTCCCAATAAGAGTGCACTGTGTTGCCCTACACTCGGCATACACACTGTGAGTCGGAAAGCTACGGGCCTGGATATTGCTTAGAAGGGCCAGGGGAGCCTGAGGGTACTTGCTGTTCTTGCAGGGAATAGGGTTTCCAGGCGAGGCACCTAGGAGTCCTGAAAAGCGTACTGGCGTTAAAATGCTGCAGAGCGGCGACTACGGCCTCATGGAAACGGCTACACACCTCCGCTTCTGCATAGCATTTCAGGGCCTTACCTCGAGGCAAGTTCTCCCGTTGCTTGCACTGTGAGCGACACAGCATGTTAGGATGCTGTATTTCTCCTTGAATAGAGTGACTTCAGGAAAGAGGTCCTCGATAAATTCTAAGAAGAGTGTGTTCTCAGGGCAGCTCAGACGAGGGCAATCTCGAAAACTTGCAGGACATGTTGGACTGCCTAGAAATGTGGTTCTGGTGCTGTTCGACTGCTCTGGAAATATAGCTCTACTGAAGTAACGTACAGTGTGTTGCCAGAGACTCGGCAGACACAGAGGGCCTCCGAGGGTCGTATGGGAATCAATGCTGCTCAGCAGGCCCACAGGGGTGTGGAGGGCGTCAGTGATCTTGGAACAAAAATGATGCTCACCCGAAGGGCCTAGGAGTCCTGAAAAGGGTGCTTCCTTTAACATAAAGCGGAACCTCCACTAAGAGCTCATGGAAAGAGCTGCATGCCTCCCTTTCTGCAGGGCTACTCAGGGCCTTACCTCGAGGCAAGGACTCACGTTGAGATTCCCTTTAGCTCTAGAGCATGGCAAGGTGAGCCCCAACCGGGCCAATGAAGCTCCGTGTGTAGCCAGAGAAATCTCATTTTCTTCCCACACCCATGCCTACAGTGGCCAGAGAGCTGTTAACAGCAGAGAATTTCAGGGAGCTTCACGGCAGCAAGAATGGGGCTTTCCAAATGGAAAGCAAGGCTAGTACCATCATGCCCCCATTACCATGGGCACAGGCGGCATACATCTCTGTGGTTTCTAACAAGTCAAAAGAACCACAGGGTACACACTGGTTGCTTCCCTGAATCAACTTCTCGAGGCAGGGTGTTCTGCGTCTTGTGAACGGCCTCACCAAGGAAGGCCCTAGCTAGGCCCATGGGCCCGTGCCTCTTCAAAAGCCTGCAGTGCTACAGGAAAAACTCTGCTTTAGTTGCAATAAGAATGCAAGCAGTGTTTCTCCTGATGGCAGTGTAACTTCAGGTAAGAGGTCTTAGATGGGAGAAGAAGCCTAGTGTTTTTCCTCTGGGCAGCTCAGTCTAAAGAATGAGTTCGACTTCCACGGCATGTTGGAACTTGCTAGAACGGTGCTCGTGAACTTGTGCGAGTGCTGTGAATCAAGATATGACAAGAAAGAGTGCAGTGTGTTGCCCATGACTCAGCAGACACAGAGGAACTCCGAGGGACCAATGGGCCTCGTTGTTGCTCAGCAGGCCTACAGGGGTGTGGAGATACTCAGGGATCTTGGAACAAAAATGATGCTCACCCGAGAGGCCTAGGAGTCCTGAAAAGGGTACTTCCTTTAAAGTAAAGGAGAACAGCGACTAAGAACTAACGGAAAGAGCTGAATGCCTCCCTTTCTGCAGGGCTACTCAGGGCCTTACCTCGAGGCAAGGACTCACGTTGAGATTCCCTTTAGCTCTAGAGCATGGCAAGGTGAGCCCCACCCCGGCCAAAGAAGCTCCGTGTGTAGCCAGAGAAAACTCATTTTCTTCCCACACCAATGTAGAGGGACCAGAGGCCTGTCAACAGCAGAGAATTTCAGGGAGCTTCACGGAGGCAAGAATGGAGCTTTCCAAACGGAAAGCAAGGCTAGTACCATCATGCCCCCATTTCCATGGGCACAGGCAGCATACATCTCTGTGGTTTTTAACAAGTCAAATGAGACACAGAGTACACACTGTTTTCCTCCCTTAATCAACTTCTCGAGGCAGGGTGTTCTGCATCTAGTGAACGGCCTCACCAAGGAAAGCCCAAGCTAGGCCTCTGGGCCCGTGCCTCTTCAAAAGTCTGCAGTGCTTCAGGAAAAACTGTGCTTTAGTTGCAATAGGAAGGCAAGTCGTCTTCTTCCTGGAGGCAGGGTGACTTCAGGTAGGAGGTCCTGGATGGAAGGAGAAGCCTAGTGTTTTTCTCTGTGCAGCTCAGACCAGGGAATGAGTGCGACTTCCACGGCATCTAGGAACTTGCTAGAACGGTGCTCGTGAACCTGTATGAGTGCTGGCTTACTCAAGATCTCCCAATAAGAGTGCACTGTGTTGCCCTACACTCGGCATACACACTGTGAGTCGGAAAGCTACGGGCCTGGATATTGCTTAGAAGGGCCAGGGGAGCCTGAGGGTACTTGCTGTTCTTGCAGGGAATAGGGTTTCCAGGCGAGGCACCTAGGAGTCCTGAAAAGCGTACTGGCGTTAAAATGCTGCAGAGCGGCGACTACGGCCTCATGGAAACGGCTACACACCTCCGCTTCTGCATAGCATTTCAGGGCCTTACCTCGAGGCAAGTTCTCCCGTTGCTTGCACTGTGAGCGACACAGCATGTTAGGATGCTGTATTTCTCCTTGAATAGAGTGACTTCAGGAAAGAGGTCCTCGATAAATTCTAAGAAGAGTGTGTTCTCAGGGCAGCTCAGACGAGGGCAATCTCGAAAACTTGCAGGACATGTTGGACTGCCTAGAAATGTGGTTCTGGTGCTGTTCGACTGCTCTGGAAATATAGCTCTACTGAAGTAACGTACAGTGTGTTGCCAGAGACTCGGCAGACACAGAGGGCCTCCGAGGGTCGTATGGGAATCAATGCTGCTCAGCAGGCCCACAGGGGTGTGGAGGGCGTCAGTGATCTTGGAACAAAAATGATGCTCACCCGAAGGGCCTAGGAGTCCTGAAAAGGGTGCTTCCTTTAACATAAAGCGGAACCTCCACTAAGAGCTCATGGAAAGAGCTGCATGCCTCCCTTTCTGCAGGGCTACTCAGGGCCTTACCTCGAGGCAAGGACTCACGTTGAGATTCCCTTTAGCTCTAGAGCATGGCAAGGTGAGCCCCAACCGGGCCAATGAAGCTCCGTGTGTAGCCAGAGAAATCTCATTTTCTTCCCACACCCATGCCTACAGTGGCCAGAGAGCTGTTAACAGCAGAGAATTTCAGGGAGCTTCACGGCAGCAAGAATGGGGCTTTCCAAATGGAAAGCAAGGCTAGTACCATCATGCCCCCATTACCATGGGCACAGGCGGCATACATCTCTGTGGTTTCTAACAAGTCAAAAGAACCACAGGGTACACACTGGTTGCTTCCCTGAATCAACTTCTCGAGGCAGGGTGTTCTGCGTCTTGTGAACGGCCTCACCAAGGAAGGCCCTAGCTAGGCCCATGGGCCCGTGCCTCTTCAAAAGCCTGCAGTGCTACAGGAAAAACTCTGCTTTAGTTGCAATAAGAATGCAAGCAGTGTTTCTCCTGATGGCAGTGTAACTTCAGGTAAGAGGTCTTAGATGGGAGAAGAAGCCTAGTGTTTTTCCTCTGGGCAGCTCAGTCTAAAGAATGAGTTCGACTTCCACGGCATGTTGGAACTTGCTAGAACGGTGCTCGTGAACTTGTGCGAGTGCTGTGAATCAAGATATGACAAGAAAGAGTGCAGTGTGTTGCCCATGACTCAGCAGACACAGAGGAACTCCGAGGGACCAATGGGCCTCGTTGTTGCTCAGCAGGCCTACAGGGGTGTGGAGATACTCAGGGATCTTGGAACAAAAATGATGCTCACCCGAGAGGCCTAGGAGTCCTGAAAAGGGTACTTCCTTTAAAGTAAAGGAGAACAGCGACTAAGAACTAACGGAAAGAGCTGAATGCCTCCCTTTCTGCAGGGCTACTCAGGGCCTTACCTCGAGGCAAGGACTCACGTTGAGATTCCCTTTAGCTCTAGAGCATGGCAAGGTGAGCCCCACCCCGGCCAAAGAAGCTCCGTGTGTAGCCAGAGAAAACTCATTTTCTTCCCACACCAATGTAGAGGGACCAGAGGCCTGTCAACAGCAGAGAATTTCAGGGAGCTTCACGGCGGCAAGAATGGAGCTTTCCAAACGGAAAGCAAGGCTAGTACCATCATGCCCCCATTTCCATGGGCACAGGCAGCATACATCTCTGTGGTTTTTAACAAGTCAAATGAGACACAGAGTACACACTGTTTTCCTCCCTTAATCAACTTCTCGAGGCAGGGTGTTCTGCATCTAGTGAACGGCCTCACCAAGGAAAGCCCAAGCTAGGCCTCTGGGCCCGTGCCTCTTCAAAAGTCTGCAGTGCTTCAGGAAAAACTGTGCTTTAGTTGCAATAGGAAGGCAAGTCGTCTTCTTCCTGGAGGCAGGGTGACTTCAGGTAGGAGGTCCTGGATGGAAGGAGAAGCCTAGTGTTTTTCTCTGTGCAGCTCAGACCAGGGAATGAGTGCGACTTCCACGGCATCTAGGAACTTGCTAGAACGGTGCTCGTGAACCTGTATGAGTGCTGGCTTACTCAAGATCTCCCAATAAGAGTGCACTGTGTTGCCCTACACTCGGCATACACACTGTGAGTCGGAAAGCTACGGGCCTGGATATTGCTTAGAAGGGCCAGGGGAGCCTGAGGGTACTTGCTGTTCTTGCAGGGAATAGGGTTTCCAGGCGAGGCACCTAGGAGTCCTGAAAAGCGTACTGGCGTTAAAATGCTGCAGAGCGGCGACTACGGCCTCATGGAAACGGCTACACACCTCCGCTTCTGCATAGCATTTCAGGGCCTTACCTCGAGGCAAGTTCTCCCGTTGCTTGCACTGTGAGCGACACAGCATGTTAGGATGCTGTATTTCTCCTTGAATAGAGTGACTTCAGGAAAGAGGTCCTCGATAAATTCTAAGAAGAGTGTGTTCTCAGGGCAGCTCAGACGAGGGCAATCTCGAAAACTTGCAGGACATGTTGGACTGCCTAGAAATGTGGTTCTGGTGCTGTTCGAGTGCTCTGGAAATATAGCTCTACTGAAGTAACGTACAGTGTGTTGCCAGAGACTCGGCAGACACAGAGGGCCTCCGAGGGTCGTATGGGAATCAATGCTGCTCAGCAGGCCCACAGGGGTGTGGAGGGCGTCAGTGATCTTGGAACAAAAATGATGCTCACCCGAAGGGCCTAGGAGTCCTGAAAAGGGTGCTTCCTTTAACATAAAGCGGAACCTCCACTAAGAGCTCATGGAAAGAGCTGCATGCCTCCCTTTCTGCAGGGCTACTCAGGGCCTTACCTCGAGGCAAGGACTCACGTTGAGATTCCCTTTAGCTCTAGAGCATGGCAAGGTGAGCCCCAACCGGGCCAATGAAGCTCCGTGTGTAGCCAGAGAAATCTCATTTTCTTCCCACACCCATGCCTACAGTGGCCAGAGAGCTGTTAACAGCAGAGAATTTCAGGGAGCTTCACGGCAGCAAGAATGGGGCTTTCCAAATGGAAAGCAAGGCTAGTACCATCATGCCCCCATTACCATGGGCACAGGCGGCATACATCTCTGTGGTTTCTAACAAGTCAAAAGAACCACAGGGTACACACTGGTTGCTTCCCTGAATCAACTTCTCGAGGCAGGGTGTTCTGCGTCTTGTGAACGGCCTCACCAAGGAAGGCCCTAGCTAGGCCCATGGGCCCGTGCCTCTTCAAAAGCCTGCAGTGCTACAGGAAAAACTCTGCTTTAGTTGCAATAAGAATGCAAGCAGTGTTTCTCCTGATGGCAGTGTAACTTCAGGTAAGAGGTCTTAGATGGGAGAAGAAGCCTAGTGTTTGTCCTCTGGGCAGCTCAGTCTAAAGAATGAGTTCGACTTCCACGGCATGTTGGAACTTGCTAGAACGGTGCTCGTGAACTTGTGCGAGTGCTGTGAATCAAGATATGACAAGAAAGAGTGCAGTGTGTTGCCCATGACTCAGCAGACACAGAGGAACTCCGAGGGACCAATGGGCCTCGTTGTTGCTCAGCAGGCCTACAGGGGTGTGGAGATACTCAGGGATCTTGGAACAAAAATGATGCTCACCCGAGAGGCCTAGGAGTCCTGAAAAGGGTACTTCCTTTAAAGTAAAGGAGAACAGCGACTAAGAACTAACGGAAAGAGCTGAATGCCTCCCTTTCTGCAGGGCTACTCAGGGCCTTACCTCGAGGCAAGGACTCACGTTGAGATTCCCTTTAGCTCTAGAGCATGGCAAGGTGAGCCCCACCCCGGCCAAAGAAGCTCCGTGTGTAGCCAGAGAAAACTCATTTTCTTCCCACACCAATGTAGAGGGACCAGAGGCCTGTCAACAGCAGAGAATTTCAGGGAGCTTCACGGCGGCAAGAATGGAGCTTTCCAAACGGAAAGCAAGGCTAGTACCATCATGCCCCCATTTCCATGGGCACAGGCAGCATACATCTCTGTGGTTTTTAACAAGTCAAATGAGACACAGAGTACACACTGTTTTCCTCCCTTAATCAACTTCTCGAGGCAGGGTGTTCTGCATCTAGTGAACGGCCTCACCAAGGAAAGCCCAAGCTAGGCCTCTGGGCCCGTGCCTCTTCAAAAGTCTGCAGTGCTTCAGGAAAAACTGTGCTTTAGTTGCAATAGGAAGGCAAGTCGTCTTCTTCCTGGAGGCAGGGTGACTTCAGGTAGGAGGTCCTGGATGGAAGGAGAAGCCTAGTGTTTTTCTCTGTGCAGCTCAGACCAGGGAATGAGTGCGACTTCCACGGCATCTAGGAACTTGCTAGAACGGTGCTCGTGAACCTGTATGAGTGCTGGCTTACTCAAGATGTCCCAATAAGAGTGCACTGTGTTGCCCTACACTCGGCATACACACTGTGAGTCGGAAAGCTACGGGCCTGGATATTGCTTAGAAGGGCCAGGGGAGCCTGAGGGTACTTGCTGTTCTTGCAGGGAATAGGGTTTCCAGGCGAGGCACCTAGGAGTCCTGAAAAGCGTACTGGCGTTAAAATGCTGCAGAGCGGCGACTACGGCCTCATGGAAACGGCTACACACCTCCGCTTCTGCATAGCATTTCAGGGCCTTACCTCGAGGCAAGTTCTCCCGTTGCTTGCACTGTGAGCGACACAGCATGTTAGGATGCTGTATTTCTCCTTGAATAGAGTGACTTCAGGAAAGAGGTCCTCGATAAATTCTAAGAAGAGTGTGTTCTCAGGGCAGCTCAGACGAGGGCAATCTCGAAAACTTGCAGGACATGTTGGACTGCCTAGAAATGTGGTTCTGGTGCTGTTCGACTGCTCTGGAAATATAGCTCTACTGAAGTAACGTACAGTGTGTTGCCAGAGACTCGGCAGACACAGAGGGCCTCCGAGGGTCGTATGGGAATCAATGCTGCTCAGCAGGCCCACAGGGGTGTGGAGGGCGTCAGTGATCTTGGAACAAAAATGATGCTCACCCGAAGGGCCTAGGAGTCCTGAAAAGGGTGCTTCCTTTAACATAAAGCGGAACCTCCACTAAGAGCTCATGGAAAGAGCTGCATGCCTCCCTTTCTGCAGGGCTACTCAGGGCCTTACCTCGAGGCAAGGACTCACGTCGAGATTCCCTTTAGCTCTAGAGCATGGCAAGGTGAGCCCCAACCGGGCCAATGAAGCTCCGTGTGTAGCCAGAGAAATCTCATTTTCTTCCCACACCCATGCCTACAGTGGCCAGAGAGCTGTTAACAGCAGAGAATTTCAGGGAGCTTCACGGCAGCAAGAATGGGGCTTTCCAAATGGAAAGCAAGGCTAGTACCATCATGCCCCCATTACCATGGGCACAGGCGGCATACATCTCTGTGGTTTCTAACAAGTCAAAAGAACCACAGGGTACACACTGGTTGCTTCCCTGAATCAACTTCTCGAGGCAGGGTGTTCTGCGTCTTGTGAACGGCCTCACCAAGGAAGGCCCTAGCTAGGCCCATGGGCCCGTGCCTCTTCAAAAGCCTGCAGTGCTACAGGAAAAACTCTGCTTTAGTTGCAATAAGAATGCAAGCAGTGTTTCTCCTGATGGCAGTGTAACTTCAGGTAAGAGGTCTTAGATGGGAGAAGAAGCCTAGTGTTTTTCCTCTGGGCAGCTCAGTCTAAAGAATGAGTTCGACTTCCACGGCATGTTGGAACTTGCTAGAACGGTGCTCGTGAACTTGTGCGAGTGCTGTGAATCAAGATATGACAAGAAAGAGTGCAGTGTGTTGCCCATGACTCAGCAGACACAGAGGAACTCCGAGGGACCAATGGGCCTCGTTGTTGCTCAGCAGGCCTACAGGGGTGTGGAGATACTCAGGGATCTTGGAACAAAAATGATGCTCACCCGAGAGGCCTAGGAGTCCTGAAAAGGGTACTTCCTTTAAAGTAAAGGAGAACAGCGACTAAGAACTAACGGAAAGAGCTGAATGCCTCCCTTTCTGCAGGGCTACTCAGGGCCTTACCTCGAGGCAAGGACTCACGTTGAGATTCCCTTTAGCTCTAGAGCATGGCAAGGTGAGCCCCACCCCGGCCAAAGAAGCTCCGTGTGTAGCCAGAGAAAACTCATTTTCTTCCCACACCAATGTAGAGGGACCAGAGGCCTGTCAACAGCAGAGAATTTCAGGGAGCTTCACGGCGGCAAGAATGGAGCTTTCCAAACGGAAAGCAAGGCTAGTACCATCATGCCCCCATTTCCATGGGCACAGGCAGCATACATCTCTGTGGTTTTTAACAAGTCAAATGAGACACAGAGTACACACTGTTTTCCTCCCTTAATCAACTTCTCGAGGCAGGGTGTTCTGCATCTAGTGAACGGCCTCACCAAGGAAAGCCCAAGCTAGGCCTCTGGGCCCGTGCCTCTTCAAAAGTCTGCAGTGCTTCAGGAAAAACTGTGCTTTAGTTGCAATAGGAAGGCAAGTCGTCTTCTTCCTGGAGGCAGGGTGACTTCAGGTAGGAGGTCCTGGATGGAAGGAGAAGCCTAGTGTTTTTCTCTGTGCAGCTCAGACCAGGGAATGAGTGCGACTTCCACGGCATCTAGGAACTTGCTAGAACGGTGCTCGTGAACCTGTATGAGTGCTGGCTTACTCAAGATGTCCCAATAAGAGAGCACTGTGTTGCCCTACACTCGGCATACACACTGTGAGTCGGAAAGCTACGGGCCTGGATATTGCTTAGAAGGGCCAGGGGAGCCTGAGGGTACTTGCTGTTCTTGCAGGGAATAGGGTTTCCAGGCGAGGCACCTAGGAGTCCTGAAAAGCGTACTGGCGTTAAAATGCTGCAGAGCGGCGACTACGGCCTCATGGAAACGGCTACACACCTCCGCTTCTGCATAGCATTTCAGGGCCTTACCTCGAGGCAAGTTCTCCCGTTGCTTGCACTGTGAGCGACACAGCATGTTAGGATGCTGTATTTCTCCTTGAATAGAGTGACTTCAGGAAAGAGGTCCTCGATAAATTCTAAGAAGAGTGTGTTCTCAGGGCAGCTCAGACGAGGGCAATCTCGAAAACTTGCAGGACATGTTGGACTGCCTAGAAATGTGGTTCTGGTGCTGTTCGACTGCTCTGGAAATATAGCTCTACTGAAGTAACGTACAGTGTGTTGCCAGAGACTCGGCAGACACAGAGGGCCTCCGAGGGTCGTATGGGAATCAATGCTGCTCAGCAGGCCCACAGGGGTGTGGAGGGCGTCAGTGATCTTGGAACAAAAATGATGCTCACCCGAAGGGCCTAGGAGTCCTGAAAAGGGTGCTTCCTTTAACATAAAGCGGAACCTCCACTAAGAGCTCATGGAAAGAGCTGCATGCCTCCCTTTCTGCAGGGCTACTCAGGGCCTTACCTCGAGGCAAGGACTCACGTCGAGATTCCCTTTAGCTCTAGAGCATGGCAAGGTGAGCCCCAACCGGGCCAATGAAGCTCCGTGTGTAGCCAGAGAAATCTCATTTTCTTCCCACACCCATGCCTACAGTGGCCAGAGAGCTGTTAACAGCAGAGAATTTCAGGGAGCTTCACGGCAGCAAGAATGGGGCTTTCCAAATGGAAAGCAAGGCTAGTACCATCATGCCCCCATTACCATGGGCACAGGCGGCATACATCTCTGTGGTTTCTAACAAGTCAAAAGAACCACAGGGTACACACTGGTTGCTTCCCTGAATCAACTTCTCGAGGCAGGGTGTTCTGCGTCTTGTGAACGGCCTCACCAAGGAAGGCCCTAGCTAGGCCCATGGGCCCGTGCCTCTTCAAAAGCCTGCAGTGCTACAGGAAAAACTCTGCTTTAGTTGCAATAAGAATGCAAGCAGTGTTTCTCCTGATGGCAGTGTAACTTCAGGTAAGAGGTCTTAGATGGAAGAAGAAGCCTAGTGTTTGTCCTCTGGGCAGCTCAGTCTAAAGAATGAGTTCGACTTCCACGGCATGTTGGAACTTGCTAGAACGGTGCTCGTGAACTTGTGCGAGTGCTGTGAATCAAGATATGACAAGAAAGAGTGCAGTGTGTTGCCCATGACTCAGCAGACACAGAGGAACTCCGAGGGACCAATGGGCCTCGTTGTTGCTCAGCAGGCCTACAGGGGTGTGGAGATACTCAGGGATCTTGGAACAAAAATGATGCTCACCCGAGAGGCCTAGGAGTCCTGAAAAGGGTACTTCCTTTAAAGTAAAGGAGAACAGCGACTAAGAACTAACGGAAAGAGCTGAATGCCTCCCTTTCTGCAGGGCTACTCAGGGCCTTACCTCGAGGCAAGGACTCACGTTGAGATTCCCTTTAGCTCTAGAGCATGGCAAGGTGAGCCCCACCCCGGCCAAAGAAGCTCCGTGTGTAGCCAGAGAAAACTCATTTTCTTCCCACACCAATGTAGAGGGACCAGAGGCCTGTCAACAGCAGAGAATTTCAGGGAGCTTCACGGCGGCAAGAATGGAGCTTTCCAAACGGAAAGCAAGGCTAGTACCATCATGCCCCCATTTCCATGGGCACAGGCAGCATACATCTCTGTGGTTTTTAACAAGTCAAATGAGACACAGAGTACACACTGTTTTCCTCCCTTAATCAACTTCTCGAGGCAGGGTGTTCTGCATCTAGTGAACGGCCTCACCAAGGAAAGCCCAAGCTAGGCCTCTGGGCCCGTGCCTCTTCAAAAGTCTGCAGTGCTTCAGGAAAAACTGTGCTTTAGTTGCAATAGGAAGGCAAGTCGTCTTCTTCCTGGAGGCAGGGTGACTTCAGGTAGGAGGTCCTGGATGGAAGGAGAAGCCTAGTGTTTTTCTCTGTGCAGCTCAGACCAGGGAATGAGTGCGACTTCCACGGCATCTAGGAACTTGCTAGAACGGTGCTCGTGAACCTGTATGAGTGCTGGCTTACTCAAGATGTCCCAATAAGAGTGCACTGTGTTGCCCTACACTCGGCATACACACTGTGAGTCGGAAAGCTACGGGCCTGGATATTGCTTAGAAGGGCCAGGGGAGCCTGAGGGTACTTGCTGTTCTTGCAGGGAATAGGGTTTCCAGGCGAGGCACCTAGGAGTCCTGAAAAGCGTACTGGCGTTAAAATGCTGCAGAGCGGCGACTACGGCCTCATGGAAACGGCTACACACCTCCGCTTCTGCATAGCATTTCAGGGCCTTACCTCGAGGCAAGTTCTCCCGTTGCTTGCACTGTGAGCGACACAGCATGTTAGGATGCTGTATTTCTCCTTGAATAGAGTGACTTCAGGAAAGAGGTCCTCGATAAATTCTAAGAAGAGTGTGTTCTCAGGGCAGCTCAGACGAGGGCAATCTCGAAAACTTGCAGGACATGTTGGACTGCCTAGAAATGTGGTTCTGGTGCTGTTCGACTGCTCTGGAAATATAGCTCTACTGAAGTAACGTACAGTGTGTTGCCAGAGACTCGGCAGACACAGAGGGCCTCCGAGGGTCGTATGGGAATCAATGCTGCTCAGCAGGCCCACAGGGGTGTGGAGGGCGTCAGTGATCTTGGAACAAAAATGATGCTCACCCGAAGGGCCTAGGAGTCCTGAAAAGGGTGCTTCCTTTAACATAAAGCGGAACCTCCACTAAGAGCTCATGGAAAGAGCTGCATGCCTCCCTTTCTGCAGGGCTACTCAGGGCCTTACCTCGAGGCAAGGACTCACGTTGAGATTCCCTTTAGCTCTAGAGCATGGCAAGGTGAGCCCCAACCGGGCCAATGAAGCTCCGTGTGTAGCCAGAGAAATCTCATTTTCTTCCCACACCCATGCCTACAGTGGCCAGAGAGCTGTTAACAGCAGAGAATTTCAGGGAGCTTCACGGCAGCAAGAATGGGGCTTTCCAAATGGAAAGCAAGGCTAGTACCATCATGCCCCCATTACCATGGGCACAGGCGGCATACATCTCTGTGGTTTCTAACAAGTCAAAAGAACCACAGGGTACACACTGGTTGCTTCCCTGAATCAACTTCTCGAGGCAGGGTGTTCTGCGTCTTGTGAACGGCCTCACCAAGGAAGGCCCTAGCTAGGCCCATGGGCCCGTGCCTCTTCAAAAGCCTGCAGTGCTACAGGAAAAACTCTGCTTTAGTTGCAATAAGAATGCAAGCAGTGTTTCTCCTGATGGCAGTGTAACTTCAGGTAAGAGGTCTTAGATGGGAGAAGAAGCCTAGTGTTTTTCCTCTGGGCAGCTCAGTCTAAAGAATGAGTTCGACTTCCACGGCATGTTGGAACTTGCTAGAACGGTGCTCGTGAACTTGTGCGAGTGCTGTGAATCAAGATATGACAAGAAAGAGTGCAGTGTGTTGCCCATGACTCAGCAGACACAGAGGAACTCCGAGGGACCAATGGGCCTCGTTGTTGCTCAGCAGGCCTACAGGGGTGTGGAGATACTCAGGGATCTTGGAACAAAAATGATGCTCACCCGAGAGGCCTAGGAGTCCTGAAAAGGGTACTTCCTTTAAAGTAAAGGAGAACAGCGACTAAGAACTAACGGAAAGAGCTGAATGCCTCCCTTTCTGCAGGGCTACTCAGGGCCTTACCTCGAGGCAAGGACTCACGTTGAGATTCCCTTTAGCTCTAGAGCATGGCAAGGTGAGCCCCACCCCGGCCAAAGAAGCTCCGTGTGTAGCCAGAGAAAACTCATTTTCTTCCCACACCAATGTAGAGGGACCAGAGGCCTGTCAACAGCAGAGAATTTCAGGGAGCTTCACGGCGGCAAGAATGGAGCTTTCCAAACGGAAAGCAAGGCTAGTACCATCATGCCCCCATTTCCATGGGCACAGGCAGCATACATCTCTGTGGTTTTTAACAAGTCAAATGAGACACAGAGTACACACTGTTTTCCTCCCTTAATCAACTTCTCGAGGCAGGGTGTTCTGCATCTAGTGAACGGCCTCACCAAGGAAAGCCCAAGCTAGGCCTCTGGGCCCGTGCCTCTTCAAAAGTCTGCAGTGCTTCAGGAAAAACTGTGCTTTAGTTGCAATAGGAAGGCAAGTCGTCTTCTTCCTGGAGGCAGGGTGACTTCAGGTAGGAGGTCCTGGATGGAAGGAGAAGCCTAGTGTTTTTCTCTGTGCAGCTCAGACCAGGGAATGAGTGCGACTTCCACGGCATCTAGGAACTTGCTAGAACGGTGCTCGTGAACCTGTATGAGTGCTGGCTTACTCAAGATGTCCCAATAAGAGTGCACTGTGTTGCCCTACACTCGGCATACACACTGTGAGTCGGAAAGCTACGGGCCTGGATATTGCTTAGAAGGGCCAGGGGAGCCTGAGGGTACTTGCTGTTCTTGCAGGGAATAGGGTTTCCAGGCGAGGCACCTAGGAGTCCTGAAAAGCGTACTGGCGTTAAAATGCTGCAGAGCGGCGACTACGGCCTCATGGAAACGGCTACACACCTCCGCTTCTGCATAGCATTTCAGGGCCTTACCTCGAGGCAAGTTCTCCCGTTGCTTGCACTGTGAGCGACACAGCATGTTAGGATGCTGTATTTCTCCTTGAATAGAGTGACTTCAGGAAAGAGGTCCTCGATAAATTCTAAGAAGAGTGTGTTCTCAGGGCAGCTCAGACGAGGGCAATCTCGAAAACTTGCAGGACATGTTGGACTGCCTAGAAATGTGGTTCTGGTGCTGTTCGACTGCTCTGGAAATATAGCTCTACTGAAGTAACGTACAGTGTGTTGCCAGAGACTCGGCAGACACAGAGGGCCTCCGAGGGTCGTATGGGAATCAATGCTGCTCAGCAGGCCCACAGGGGTGTGGAGGGCGTCAGTGATCTTGGAACAAAAATGATGCTCACCCGAAGGGCCTAGGAGTCCTGAAAAGGGTGCTTCCTTTAACATAAAGCGGAACCTCCACTAAGAGCTCATGGAAAGAGCTGCATGCCTCCCTTTCTGCAGGGCTACTCAGGGCCTTACCTCGAGGCAAGGACTCACGTTGAGATTCCCTTTAGCTCTAGAGCATGGCAAGGTGAGCCCCAACCGGGCCAATGAAGCTCCGTGTGTAGCCAGAGAAATCTCATTTTCTTCCCACACCCATGCCTACAGTGGCCAGAGAGCTGTTAACAGCAGAGAATTTCAGGGAGCTTCACGGCAGCAAGAATGGGGCTTTCCAAATGGAAAGCAAGGCTAGTACCATCATGCCCCCATTACCATGGGCACAGGCGGCATACATCTCTGTGGTTTCTAACAAGTCAAAAGAACCACAGGGTACACACTGGTTGCTTCCCTGAATCAACTTCTCGAGGCAGGGTGTTCTGCGTCTTGTGAACGGCCTCACCAAGGAAGGCCCTAGCTAGGCCCATGGGCCCGTGCCTCTTCAAAAGCCTGCAGTGCTACAGGAAAAACTCTGCTTTAGTTGCAATAAGAATGCAAGCAGTGTTTCTCCTGATGGCAGTGTAACTTCAGGTAAGAGGTCTTAGATGGGAGAAGAAGCCTAGTGTTTTTCCTCTGGGCAGCTCAGTCTAAAGAATGAGTTCGACTTCCACGGCATGTTGGAACTTGCTAGAACGGTGCTCGTGAACTTGTGCGAGTGCTGTGAATCAAGATATGACAAGAAAGAGTGCAGTGTGTTGCCCATGACTCAGCAGACACAGAGGAACTCCGAGGGACCAATGGGCCTCGTTGTTGCTCAGCAGGCCTACAGGGGTGTGGAGATACTCAGGGATCTTGGAACAAAAATGATGCTCACCCGAGAGGCCTAGGAGTCCTGAAAAGGGTACTTCCTTTAAAGTAAAGGAGAACAGCGACTAAGAACTAACGGAAAGAGCTGAATGCCTCCCTTTCTGCAGGGCTACTCAGGGCCTTACCTCGAGGCAAGGACTCACGTTGAGATTCCCTTTAGCTCTAGAGCATGGCAAGGTGAGCCCCACCCCGGCCAAAGAAGCTCCGTGTGTAGCCAGAGAAAACTCATTTTCTTCCCACACCAATGTAGAGGGACCAGAGGCCTGTCAACAGCAGAGAATTTCAGGGAGCTTCACGGCGGCAAGAATGGAGCTTTCCAAACGGAAAGCAAGGCTAGTACCATCATGCCCCCATTTCCATGGGCACAGGCAGCATACATCTCTGTGGTTTTTAACAAGTCAAATGAGACACAGAGTACACACTGTTTTCCTCCCTTAATCAACTTCTCGAGGCAGGGTGTTCTGCATCTAGTGAACGGCCTCACCAAGGAAAGCCCAAGCTAGGCCTCTGGGCCCGTGCCTCTTCAAAAGTCTGCAGTGCTTCAGGAAAAACTGTGCTTTAGTTGCAATAGGAAGGCAAGTCGTCTTCTTCCTGGAGGCAGGGTGACTTCAGGTAGGAGGTCCTGGATGGAAGGAGAAGCCTAGTGTTTTTCTCTGTGCAGCTCAGACCAGGAATGAGTGCGACTTCCACGGCATCTAGGAACTTGCTAGAACGGTGCTCGTGAACCTGTATGAGTGCTGGCTTACTCAAGATCTCCCAATAAGAGTGCACTGTGTTGCCCTACACTCGGCATACACACTGTGAGTCGGAAAGCTACGGGCCTGGATATTGCTTAGAAGGGCCAGGGGAGCCTGAGGGTACTTGCTGTTCTTGCAGGGAATAGGGTTTCCAGGCGAGGCACCTAGGAGTCCTGAAAAGCGTACTGGCGGTTAAAATGCTGCAGAGCGGCGACTACGGCCTCATGGAAACGGCTACACACCTCCGCTTCTGCATAGCATTTCAGGGCCTTACCTCGAGGCAAGTTCTCCCGTTGCTTGCACTGTGAGCGACACAGCATGTTAGGATGCTGTATTTCTCTTGAATAGAGTGACTTCAGGAAAGAGGTCCTCGATAAATTCTAAGAAGAGTGTGTTCTCAGGGCAGCTCAGACGAGGGCAATCTCGAAAACTTGCAGGGACATGTTGGACTGCCTAGAAATGTGGTTCTGGTGCCTGTTCGACTGCTCTGGAAATATAGCTCTACTGAAGTAACGTACAGTGTGTTGCCAGAGACTCGGCAGACACAGAGGGCCTCCGAGGGTCGTATGGGAATCAATGCTGCTCAGCAGGCCCACAGGGGTGTGGAGGGCGTCAGTGATCTTGGAACAAAAATGATGCTCACCCGAAGGGCCTAGGAGTCCTGAAAAGGGTGCTTCCTTTAACATAAAGCGGAACCTCCACTAAGAGCTCATGGAAAGAGCTGCATGCCTCCCTTTCTGCAGGGCTACTCAGGGCCTTACCTCGAGGCAAGGACTCACGTTGAGATTCCCTTTAGCTCTAGAGCATGGCAAGGTGAGCCCCAACCGGGCCAATGAAGCTCCGTGTGTAGCCAGAGAAATCTCATTTTCTTCCCACACCCATGCCTACAGTGGCCAGAGAGCTGTTAACAGCAGAGAATTTCAGGGAGCTTCACGGCAGCAAGAATGGGGCTTTCCAAATGGAAAGCAAGGCTAGTACCATCATGCCCCATTACCATGGGCACAGGCGGCATACATCTCTGTGGTTTCTAACAAGTCAAAAGAACCACAGGGTACACACTGGTTGCTTCCCTGAATCAACTTCTCGAGGCAGGGTGTTCTGCGTCTTGTGAACGGCCTCACCAAGGAAGGCCCTAGCTAGGCCCATGGGCCCGTGCCTCTTCAAAGCCCTGCAGTGCTACAGGAAAAACTCTGCTTTAGTTGCAATAAGAATGCAAGCAGTGTTTCTCCTGATGGCAGTGTAACTTCAGGTAAGAGGTCTTAGATGGGAGAAGAAGCCTAGTGTTTTTCCTCTGGGCAGCTCAGTCTAAAGAATGAGTTCGACTTCCACGGCATGTTGGAACTTGCTAGAACGGTGCTCGTGAACTTGTGCGAGTGCTGTGAATCAAGATATGACAAGAAAGAGTGCAGTGTGTTGCCCATGACTCAGCAGACACAGAGGAACTCCGAGGGACCAATGGGCCTCGTTGTTGCTCAGCAGGCCTACAGGGGTGTGGAGATACTCAGGGATCTTGGAACAAAAATGATGCTCACCCGAGAGGCCTAGGAGTCCTGAAAAGGGTACTTCCTTTAAAGTAAAGGAGAACAGCGACTAAGAACTAACGGAAAGAGCTGAATGCCTCCCTTTCTGCAGGGCTACTCAGGGCCTTACCTCGAGGCAAGGACTCACGTTGAGATTCCCTTTAGCTCTAGAGCATGGCAAGGTGAGCCCCACCCCGGCCAAAGAAGCTCCGTGTGTAGCCAGAGAAAACTCATTTTCTTCCCACACCAATGTAGAGGGACCAGAGGCCTGTCAACAGCAGAGAATTTCAGGGAGCTTCACGGCGGCAAGAATGGAGCTTTCCAAACGGAAAGCAAGGCTAGTACCATCATGCCCCCATTTCCATGGGCACAGGCAGCATACATCTCTGTGGTTTTTAACAAGTCAAATGAGACACAAGAGTACACACTGTTTTCCTCCCTTAATCAACTTCTCGAGGCAGGGTGTTCTGCATCTAGTGAACGGCCTCACCAAGGAAAGCCCAAGCTAGGCCTCTGGGCCCGTGCCTCTTCAAAAGTCTGCAGTGCTTCAGGAAAAACTGTGCTTTAGTTGCAATAGGAAGGCAAGTCGTCTTCTTCCTGGAGGCAGGGTGACTTCAGGTAGGAGGTCCTGGATGGAAGGAGAAGCCTAGTGTTTTTCTCTGTGCAGCTCAGACCAGGGAATGAGTGCGACTTCCACGGCATCTAGGAACTTGCTAGAACGGTGCTCGTGAACCTGTATGAGTGCTGGCTTACTCAAGATCTCCCAATAAGAGTGCACTGTGTTGCCCTACACTCGGCATACACACTGTGAGTCGGAAAGCTACGGGCCTGGATATTGCTTAGAAGGGCCAGGGGAGCCTGAGGGTACTTGCTGTTTCTTGCAGGGAATAGGGTTTCCAGGCGAGGCACCTAGGAGTCCTGAAAAGCGTACTGGCGTTAAAATGCTTGCAGAGCGGCGACTACGGCCTCATGGAAACGGCTACACACCTCCGCTTCTGCATAGCATTTCAGGGCCTTACCTCGAGGCAAGTTCTCCGTTGCTTGCACTGTGAGCGACACAGCATGTTAGGATGCTGTATTTCTCCTTGAATAGAGTGACTTCAGGAAAGAGGTCCTCGATAAATTCTAAGAAGAGTGTGTTCTCAGGGCAGCTCAGACGAGGGCAATCTCGAAAACTTGCAGGACATGTTGGACTGCCTAGAAATGTGGTTCTGGTGCTGTTCGACTGCTCTGGAAATATAGCTCTACTGAAGTAACGTACAGTGTGTTGCCAGAGACTCGGCAGACACAGAGGGCCTCCGAGGGTCGTATGGAATCAATGCTGCTCAGCAGGCCCACAGGGGTGTGGAGGGCGTCAGTGATCTTGGAACAAAAATGATGCTCACCCGAAGGGCCTAGGAGTCCTGAAAAGGGTGCTTCCTTTAACATAAAGCGGAACCTCCACTAAGAGCTCATGGAAAGAGCTGCATGCCTCCCTTTCTGCAGGGCTACTCAGGGCCTTACCTCGAGGCAAGGACTCACGTTGAGATTCCCTTTAGCTCTAGAGCATGGCAAGGTGAGCCCCAACCGGGCCAATGAAGCTCCGTGTGTAGCCAGAGAAATCTCATTTTCTTCCCACACCCATGCCTACAGTGGCCAGAGAGCTGTTAACAGCAGAGAATTTCAGGGAGCTTCACGGCAGCAAGAATGGGGCTTTCCAAATGGAAAGCAAGGCTAGTACCATCATGCCCCCATTACCATGGGCACAGGCGGCATACATCTCTGTGGTTTCTAACAAGTCAAAAGAACCACAGGGTACACACTGGTTGCTTCCCTGAATCAACTTCTCGAGGCAGGGTGTTCTGCGTCTTGTGAACGGCCTCACCAAGGAAGGCCCTAGCTAGGCCCATGGGCCCGTGCCTCTTCAAAAGCCTGCAGTGCTACAGGAAAAACTCTGCTTTAGTTGCAATAAGAATGCAAGCAGTGTTTCTCCTGATGGCAGTGTAACTTCAGGTAAGAGGTCTTAGATGGAAGAAGAAGCCTAGTGTTTGTCCTCTGGGCAGCTCAGTCTAAAGAATGAGTTCGACTTCCACGGCATGTTGGAACTTGCTAGAACGGTGCTCGTGAACTTGTGCGAGTGCTGTGAATCAAGATATGACAAGAAAGAGTGCAGTGTGTTGCCCATGACTCAGCAGACACAGAGGAACTCCGAGGGACCAATGGGCCTCGTTGTTGCTCAGCAGGCCTACAGGGGTGTGGAGATACTCAGGGATCTTGGAACAAAAATGATGCTCACCCGAGAGGCCTAGGAGTCCTGAAAAGGGTACTTCCTTTAAAGTAAAGGAGAACAGCGACTAAGAACTAACGGAAAGAGCTGAATGCCTCCCTTTCTGCAGGGCTACTCAGGGCCTTACCTCGAGGCAAGGACTCACGTTGAGATTCCCTTTAGCTCTAGAGCATGGCAAGGTGAGCCCCACCCCGGCCAAAGAAGCTCCGTGTGTAGCCAGAGAAAACTCATTTTCTTCCACACCAATGTAGAGGGACCAGAGGCCTGTCAACAGCAGAGAATTTCAGGGAGCTTCACGGCGGCAAGAATGGAGCTTTCCAAACGGAAAGCAAGGCTAGTACCATCATGCCCCCATTTCCATGGGCACAGGCAGCATACATCTCTGTGGTTTTTAACAAGTCAAATGAGACACAGAGTACACACTGTTTTTCCTCCCTTAATCAACTTCTCGAGGCAGGGTGTTCTGCATCTAGTGAACGGCCTCACCAAGGAAAGCCCAAGCTAGGCCTCTGGGCCCGTGCCTCTTCAAAAGTCTGCAGTGCTTCAGGAAAAACCTGTGCTTTAGTTGCAATAGGAAGGCAAGTCGTCTTCTTCCTGGAGGCAGGGTGACTTCAGGTAGGAGGTCCTGGATGGAAGGAGAAGCCTAGTGTTTTTCTCTGTGCAGCTCAGACCAGGGAATGAGTGCGACTTCCACGGCATCTAGGAACTTGCTAGAACGGTGCTCGTGAACCTGTATGAGTGCTGGCTTACTCAAGATCTCCCAATAAGAGTGCACTGTGTTGCCCTACACTCGGCATACACACTGTGAGTCGGAAAGCTACGGGCCTGGATATTGCTTAGAAGGGCCAGGGGAGCCTGAGGGTACTTGCTGTTCTTGCAGGGAATAGGGTTTCCAGGCGAGGCACCTAGGAGTCCTGAAAAGCGTACTGGCGTTAAATGCTGCAGAGCGGCGACTACGGCCTCATGGAAACGGCTACACACCTCCGCTTCTGCATAGCATTTCAGGGCCTTACCTCGAGGCAAGTTCTCCCGTTGCTTGCACTGTGAGCGACACAGCATGTTAGGATGCTGTATTTCTCCTTGAATAGAGTGACTTCAGGAAAGAGGTCCTCGATAAATTCTAAGAAGAGTGTGTTCTCAGGGCAGCTCAGACGAGGGCAATCTCGAAAACTTGCAGGACATGTTGGACTGCCTAGAAATGTGGTTCTGGTGCTGTTCGACTGCTCTGGAAATATAGCTCTACTGAAGTAACGTACAGTGTGTTGCCAGAGACTCGGCAGACACAGAGGGCCTCCGAGGGTCGTATGGGAATCAATGCTGCTCAGCAGGCCCCACAGGGGTGTGGAGGGCGTCAGTGATCTTGGAACAAAAATGATGCTCACCCGAAGGGCCTAGGAGTCCTGAAAAGGGTGCTTCCTTTAACATAAAGCGGAACCTCCACTAAGAGCTCATGGAAAGAGCTGCATGCCTCCCTTTCTGCAGGGCTACTCAGGGCCTTACCTCGAGGCAAGGACTCACGTTGAGATTCCCTTTAGCTCTAGAGCATGGCAAGGTGAGCCCCAACCGGGCCAATGAAGCTCCGTGTGTAGCCAGAGAAATCTCATTTTCTTCCCACACCCATGCCTACAGTGGCCAGAGAGCTGTTAACAGCAGAGAATTTCAGGGAGCTTCACGGCAGCAAGAATGGGGCTTTCCAAATGGAAAGCAAGGCTAGTACCATCATGCCCCCATTACCATGGGCACAGGCGGCATACATCTCTGTGGTTTCTAACAAGTCAAAAGAACCACAGGGTACACACTGGTTGCTTCCCTGAATCAACTTCTCGAGGCAGGGTGTTCTGCGTCTTGTGAACGGCCTCACCAAGGAAGGCCCTAGCTAGGCCCATGGGCCCGTGCCTCTTCAAAAGCCTGCAGTGCTACAGGAAAAACTCTGCTTTAGTTGCAATAAGAATGCAAGCAGTGTTTCTCCTGATGGCAGTGTAACTTCAGGTAAGAGGTCTTAGATGGAAGAAGAAGCCTAGTGTTTGTCCTCTGGGCAGCTCAGTCTAAAGAATGAGTTCGACTTCCACGGCATGTTGGAACTTGCTAGAACGGTGCTCGTGAACTTGTGCGAGTGCTGTGAATCAAGATATGACAAGAAAGAGTGCAGTGTGTTGCCCATGACTCAGCAGACACAGAGGAACTCCGAGGGACCAATGGGCCTCGTTGTTGCTCAGCAGGCCTACAGGGGTGTGGAGATACTCAGGGATCTTGGAACAAAAATGATGCTCACCCGAGAGGCCTAGGAGTCCTGAAAGGGTACTTCCTTTAAAGTAAAGGAGAACAGCGACTAAGAACTAACGGAAAGAGCTGAATGCCTCCCTTTCTGCAGGGCTACTCAGGGCCTTACCTCGAGGCAAGGACTCACGTTGAGATTCCCTTTAGCTCTAGAGCATGGCAAGGTGAGCCCCACCCCGGCCAAAGAAGCTCCGTGTGTAGCCAGAGAAAACTCATTTTCTTCCCACACCAATGTAGAGGGACCAGAGGCCTGTCAACAGCAGAGAATTTCAGGGAGCTTCACGGCGGCAAGAATGGAGCTTTCCAAACGGAAAGCAAGGCTAGTACCATCATGCCCCCATTTCCATGGGCACAGGCAGCATACATCTCTGTGGTTTTTAACAAGTCAAATGAGACACAGAGTACACACTGTTTTCCTCCCTTAATCAACTTCTCGAGGCAGGGTGTTCTGCATCTAGTGAACGGCCTCACCAAGGAAAGCCCAAGCTAGGCCTCTGGGCCCGTGCCTCTTCAAAAGTCTGCAGTGCTTCAGGAAAAACTGTGCTTTAGTTGCAATAGGAAGGCAAGTCGTCTTCTTCCTGGAGGCAGGGTGACTTCAGGTAGGAGGTCCTGGATGGAAGGAGAAGCCTAGTGTTTTTCTCTGTGCAGCTCAGACCAGGGAATGAGTGCGACTTCCACGGCATCTAGGAACTTGCTAGAACGGTGCTCGTGAACCTGTATGAGTGCTGGCTTACTCAAGATCTCCCAATAAGAGTGCACTGTGTTGCCCTACACTCGGCATACACACTGTGAGTCGGAAAGCTACGGGCCTGGATATTGCTTAGAAGGGCCAGGGGAGCCTGAGGGTACTTGCTGTTCTTGCAGGGAATAGGGTTTCCAGGCGAGGCACCTAGGAGTCCTGAAAAGCGTACTGGCGTTAAAATGCTGCAGAGCGGCGACTACGGCCTCATGGAAACGGCTACACACCTCCGCTTCTGCATAGCATTTCAGGGCCTTACCTCGAGGCAAGTTCTCCCGTTGCTTGCACTGTGAGCGACACAGCATGTTAGGATGCTGTATTTCTCCTTGAATAGAGTGACTTCAGGAAAGAGGTCCTCGATAAATTCTAAGAAGAGTGTGTTCTCAGGGCAGCTCAGACGAGGGCAATCTCGAAAACTTGCAGGACATGTTGGACTGCCTAGAAATGTGGTTCTGGTGCTGTTCGACTGCTCTGGAAATATAGCTCTACTGAAGTAACGTACAGTGTGTTGCCAGAGACTCGGCAGACACAGAGGGCCTCCGAGGGTCGTATGGGAATCAATGCTGCTCAGCAGGCCCACAGGGGTGTGGAGGGCGTCAGTGATCTTGGAACAAAAATGATGCTCACCCGAAGGGCCTAGGAGTCCTGAAAAGGGTGCTTCCTTTAACATAAAGCGGAACCTCCACTAAGAGCTCATGGAAAGAGCTGCATGCCTCCCTTTCTGCAGGGCTACTCAGGGCCTTACCTCGAGGCAAGGACTCACGTTGAGATTCCCTTTAGCTCTAGAGCATGGCAAGGTGAGCCCCAACCGGGCCAATGAAGCTCCGTGTGTAGCCAGAGAAATCTCATTTTCTTCCCACACCCATGCCTACAGTGGCCAGAGAGCTGTTAACAGCAGAGAATTTCAGGGAGCTTCACGGCAGCAAGAATGGGGCTTTCCAAATGGAAAGCAAGGCTAGTACCATCATGCCCCCATTACCATGGGCACAGGCGGCATACATCTCTGTGGTTTCTAACAAGTCAAAAGAACCACAGGGTACACACTGGTTGCTTCCCTGAATCAACTTCTCGAGGCAGGGTGTTCTGCGTCTTGTGAACGGCCTCACCAAGGAAGGCCCTAGCTAGGCCCATGGGCCCGTGCCTCTTCAAAAGCCTGCAGTGCTACAGGAAAAACTCTGCTTTAGTTGCAATAAGAATGCAAGCAGTGTTTCTCTGATGGCAGTGTAACTTCAGGTAAGAGGTCTTAGATGGAAGAAGAAGCCTAGTGTTTGTCCTCTGGGCAGCTCAGTCTAAAGAATGAGTTCGACTTCCACGGCATGTTGGAACTTGCTAGAACGGTGCTCGTGAACTTGTGCGAGTGCTGTGAATCAAGATATGACAAGAAAGAGTGCAGTGTGTTGCCCATGACTCAGCAGACACAGAGGAACTCCGAGGGACCAATGGGCCTCGTTGTTGCTCAGCAGGCCTACAGGGGTGTGGAGATACTCAGGGATCTTGGAACAAAAATGATGCTCACCCGAGAGGCCTAGGAGTCCTGAAAAGGGTACTTCCTTTAAAGTAAAGGAGAACAGCGACTAAGAACTAACGGAAAGAGCTGAATGCCTCCCTTTCTGCAGGGCTACTCAGGGCCTTACCTCGAGGCAAGGACTCACGTTGAGATTCCCTTTAGCTCTAGAGCATGGCAAGGTGAGCCCCACCCCGGCCAAAGAAGCTCCGTGTGTAGCCAGAGAAAACTCATTTTCTTCCCACACCAATGTAGAGGGACCAGAGGCCTGTCAACAGCAGAGAATTTCAGGGAGCTTCACGGCGGCAAGAATGGAGCTTTCCAAACGGAAAGCAAGGCTAGTACCATCATGCCCCCATTTCCATGGGCACAGGCAGCATACATCTCTGTGGTTTTTAACAAGTCAAATGAGACACAGAGTACAC
>NW_028121920.1:0-40837 GCF_965194805.1 Balaenoptera borealis | reverse complement strand
TTAGTGGCTCGTACCACGTCCCCCTTAGAATCGAGGGTACGCATTTCTCCACAATCACGTCAGCATTTCTTGTTTGCAGCATTTTTGTTGATGGCCATTCTGACTGGTGTGAGCTGATAGGTTTTTGTAATTTGGGTTTACATGTCTGTAAAAATTCCTACAATTCATCATTTTTCCACGCCTTTTTCTTTTCTGTTAAAAGAAAAAAGAAAAAAAAGTGTGAGTATAATATACCTCTTCAAATTTTCTTTTTGGAAGGTTGCACTCTAGAATATTTTGGTCGATTTTCGACCTCAGTATTTTTTGGAGGGCAGGTGTCATTTACAGACCTGCAATTGGTGAATATTTAGTGACCTTTTGCAGTGGGTTTAAAGCTGCTGTTGGTGGGAAACGGCCACAAGGATGCAGCATTTCTCCATTCCCAAATCTGGGTACTAGGGCAGCAGAGCCGTTCTGGAAGTCGTTTGCCTAGGTTGTAAATTTGAATGGAATGTGCCAGGAGAACCCCCCATAAGTTTATGTCTCATTACTCCTAGTTGGTTGTTTTAATTTTTTCAATTGGGGTAATGGTTAGAATGTTGCTTGTCCAAGGTGTACATACTCTGGTTCATCTACATATTCTATATACCTATTTATGTAGAGATCCTCTTCCCGTGTAAATTGTTACACAGTGTTCCGTAAACCTTCCTTGCTATATGGTCGGTCTTTTTGATATATGTATATAATATGTATTTGTATACATATGGTAACGCCAATCTTCATGTATCCATTCCCCCCACCTTTCCTTGTAGATAAGCATAGTTTTTTTTAATAAGTCTGTGATTGACTTTCTCAGTGGAAATATGTTCATTTGTGTCAGTTATTAGAGAACGCGTATAAGTGATATCATAGGATATAGGACTTTTGCTTTCCGACTTACCTCATGTTCTGTGATTATCTCCAAGATCATCTATGGTGTCTCAAAGAGCAGTGTTTCATTGTTTTCCATGGCTAGTATTCATTGTGTACATGGGCCGCTTCTGCTTTTTCCTTTCATCTGTTGATGGACATTTGGTTGCTTCACTGTCTTGTCTATTGTGAATAAGGCTGCAGTGCAGCTTTTGCAGCCCGGGTCTTCTTCATTCTGGTCTTCTCAGGTGAGAGGCCCATTGGTGCGCCTGCTGGATTGAATGGTACCTCAATTTTTCCTTTTCAACGCAGCTCCTTTCTGTTCTCATTATTAGCGTTTAACCCTTTTACATCTCACCAGCAGCTAGAGGGTACACAGTTCTCTAAAACCTCTTCAGCATTGATTGTTTGTAGACTTTTTGCCAATGGTCAGTCGACGGGTGTGAGTTGAAAACTTTTTGTAGATTAGATTGCATGAGTCTAATACTTCCTGAGGTTGAGCTTTTATCCATTTTCCTTTCTTTAAAAAGAGAGTGAGTACAACTTACCTCTTCATACTAGCTTCGTGAACATTTTGCCTGTTTTGAATTTTTTTTATCCATTCCCTACCTCAGCACAATTTTGAGGGCAGGCGTCCTTTACAGCCCTGAGTCCTTGTGAATGGTAAGTGACCATTAGCTGTGGGTTAAAAGCTGCTGTTGCGGGAATCGGCCACAAGGCGGCAGCATTTCTCCTTTACCAAATCTGGTTACTAGGGCAACAGAGCCTTACTGGAAGTGGTGTTCTAGGTTGTAAATTAGAATGGAATGTGCGAGGAAAAAGCCCTTTAAGTTTATGTCTCATTACTTCTTGTTGGTATCTTTAACTTAATTTTTATTTTTTATCACAGCAAACTTGATTACAATGTTTTGTTTGTTCTAGGTGTGCAAGATGTGGTTCTTTCACACATATACATATATCTATTTTTCTTCGGATCCTTTTCCCATGTAGGATACGACACAATGTTGAGTAGTCTTCTCTTGGTATTGCGTAGGTCTTTGGTGATTATATATTTCACATATGTTTGTATCACTCTGTTAACCTCAATACGGTAATGTATCCAATCCTCACACCTTTCCATTTGGTGAACCATAAGTTTTTTTAATGAATCTATGATAGTGTTTCTCTGTGGAAATACCTTTGTTTGTATCATTTTTTAGGTAACACCTATATGTGATATGATAGGATATGTGTCTTTCGCTTTCTCACTTACACCAAGGTGCGTGATTACTTCTAGACTCATCTATGGTGCTGCAAATGGCATTGTTTCATTTTTTCACTAGCTCATATTCCATCTGTACATGTAGCAGTTCTTCATTGTCCACCCATCTGTCGTTGGACTTTTTGGTTACTTCCATATCTTGGCGATTGTTATACTATGCAATGCAGATTTGCGTACCTGTGTCCTTCCAATTCTGTCTTCTTAGGTTATAGGTCCAGGAATAGGTCTGCTGGATCATATGGTAGCTCAATGTTTACCTTTTAAAGGCACCTCTATTCTGTTCGCTTTAGTGGCTCTTTCCAGGTTACGTCCCACTTAAAGCGGAGGGTATGCATTTCTTCCCAGCACCTTCAGCATTTATTCTTTGTAGTTTTTGCTGATGGTTATTCTGAGTGGTGTGAGCTGATACCTCTTTGTGGTTGAATTTGCATGTGTCTCATAATGGGTTGAAATTGAGCTGTAAGACATGTCCTTTTTATTTTTCCAGCTGTGATGAGAGCTTATTTCTTCAAAGTGTTTTCTTAAAGTATGTGTCACCATTTGAAATATTTTGGCCATGATCTCCCTCAAGACATTTTGAGGGCAGGTTTCATTTACAGCCCTGCAGTACTTGTTCATATGAAGTGACCATTAGCTCAGGCTTTAAACCTGCTTTTGCAGGTAACGGCCAGAGAGCGACAGCCTTTCTACGTTCCCCTTGCTGGTACTAGGGAAACAGACCTACCGGCCAGTGTTGTTTTTCGGTTATAAATTAGAGTGCAATGTGCCCGGATAAACCCACAAATGTTGATGTCTCCTTGCTTTTGTTTGTTTTTAAATTTAATTTATATTTATTATTAGAGTAATATTCCATTGTGTACGTGGACCACTTCTTCTTGGTGCATTCCTCGGTTGATGGACATTTTCATTTCTTCCAAGCGCTGCCTATGGTAAATATTGCTGGCATACAGGTTTCCCAGCCTGTGACTTTTTGATTCTCATTTTCTCAGGTGATAGGCCAAGCAGTGGTTGTGATTGATGGACTGGTAGTTCATTGTTTCCCTTTTCAAAGCACCTACATTGTGTTTTCATTAGTGGCTCTTTACATGCCCCCCCTTACAACCGAGGGTACGCATTTCTCCACACTCCCTTCACCGTTTATTTTTTGCAGCATTTTTCCTAATGGCCATTCTGACTGCTGTGAGCTGATAGGGTTTTGTAATGTGGGTATGCATGTCATGAAAATTTTTAAAATTCATCATATTCCTATGCCTTTATCTTTTCTCTTAAAAGAAAAAACCGTGAGTACAATATAGCTCTTGAAATTGTCTTCTTCGAAGGTTGCCCTCTTCTGAATTTTTTGGTCGATTTTTGACCCCAGAAATTTTCTGGAGGGCAGGCGCCATTTACAGAACTGCAAGTTGGTGAAAATTTAGTGACCTTTTGCAGTGATTTCAAAGCTGCTGTTGTGGGAAACGTCCACAAGGAGGTAGCATTTCTCCATTCCCCAATCTGGGTTCTAGGGCAGCAGAGCCTTTCTGGAAGTCATTGTCCAGGTTGTAAATTAGAATGGAATTTGCCTGGAGAAATCCCCATAAGTTTATGTCTCATTACTTCTTCTTGGTTTTTAAAATTTTTTAAATCTGGGTAAAGTTTAGAATATTGTTTGTCCTAGGTGTACACAATCTAGTTCATTTGGACATTATGTATGTCTATTAATGTACAGATCCTCTTCCCATATAAAATATTACAGTGTTCCGTCGACCTCCCTTGCTATATGTTCGATCTTTTTGATACATGTATATAATATGTATTTGAATATGTATAGTAACACTAATCTTCATTTCTCAATTTCCCCCCTCCTTTCCTTTTAGATGAGCATAGTTTGTTTTCTACGCCTGTGAGTGTCTTTCTCTTTGGAAATATGTTCATCTGTGTCAGTTATTAGATAATGCCATAAGTGATAATATAAGATATAGGTCTTTTGCTTTCCGACCTCCTTCATGTTTTGTGATTATCTCCAGGCTCATCTATGGTGCCTCAAAGAGCAGTGCTTCAATGTTTTCCATGGCTAATATTCCATTGTGTACATGGACCACTTCTTCTTGGTGCATTCCTCTGTTGATGGACACTTTCGTTGCTTCCAAGTGTTGCCTATGGTAAATATTGCTGGAGTGCAGGATCGCCAGCCTGCGATTTTTGATTTTCATTTTCTCAGGTGATAGACCCAGCAGTGGGTATGATTGATTGACTGGTATGGTAGCTCAACGTTTACCTTTTCAAGGCACCTCAATTGTGCTTTCATTAGTGGCTCGTACCACGTCCCCCTTAGAATCGAGGGTACGCATTTCTCCACAATCACGTCAGCATTTCTTGTTTGCAGCATTTTTGTTGATGGCCATTCTGACTGGTGTGAGCTGATAGGTTTTTGTAATTTGGGTTTACATGTCTGTAAAAATTCCTACAATTCATCATTTTTCCACGCCTTTTTCTTTTCTGTTAAAAGAAAAAAGAAAAAAAAGTGTGAGTATAATATACCTCTTCAAATTTTCTTTTTGGAAGGTTGCACTCTAGAATATTTTGGTCGATTTTCGACCTCAGTATTTTTTGGAGGGCAGGTGTCATTTACAGACCTGCAATTGGTGAATATTTAGTGACCTTTTGCAGTGGGTTTAAAGCTGCTGTTGTGGGAAACGGCCACAAGGATGCAGCATTTCTCCATTCCCAAATCTGGGTACTAGGGCAGCAGAGCCGTTCTGGAAGTCGTTTGCCTAGGTTGTAAATTTGAATGGAATGTGCCAGGAGAACCCCCCATAAGTTTATGTCTCATTACTCCTAGTTGGTTGTTTTAATTTTTTCAATTGGGGTAATGGTTAGAATGTTGCTTGTCCAAGGTGTACATACTCTGGTTCATCTACATATTCTATATACCTATTTATGTAGAGATCCTCTTCCCGTGTAAATTGTTACACAGTGTTCCGTAAACCTTCCTTGCTATATGGTCGGTCTTTTTGATATATGTATATAATATGTATTTGTATACATATGGTAACGCCAATCTTCATGTATCCATTCCCCCCACCTTTCCTTGTAGATAAGCATAGTTTTTTTTAATAAGTCTGTGATTGACTTTCTCAGTGGAAATATGTTCATTTGTGTCAGTTATTAGAGAACGCGTATAAGTGATATCATAGGATATAGGACTTTTGCTTTCCGACTTACCTCATGTTCTGTGATTATCTCCAAGATCATCTATGGTGTCTCAAAGAGCAGTGTTTCATTGTTTTCCATGGCTAGTATTCATTGTGTACATGGGCCGCTTCTGCTTTTTCCTTTCATCTGTTGATGGACATTTTGGTTGCTTCACTGTCTTGTCTATTGTGAATAAGGCTGCAGTGCAGCTTTTGCAGCCCGGGTCTTCTTCATTCTGGTCTTCTCAGGTGAGAGGCCCATTGGTGCGCCTGCTGGATTGAATGGTACCTCAATTTTTCCTTTTCAACGCAGCTCCTTTCTGTTCTCATTATTAGCGTTTAACCCTTTTACATCTCACCAGCAGCTAGAGGGTACACAGTTCTCTAAAACCTCTTCAGCATTGATTGTTTGTAGACTTTTTGCCAATGGTCAGTCGACGGGTGTGAGTTGAAAACTTTTTGTAGATTAGATTGCATGAGTCTAATACTTCCTGAGGTTGAGCTTTTATCCATTTTCCTTTCTTTAAAAAGAGAGTGAGTACAACTTACCTCTTCATACTAGCTTCGTGAACATTTTGCCTGTTTTGAATTTTTTTTATCCATTCCCTACCTCAGCACAATTTTGAGGGCAGGCGTCCTTTACAGCCCTGAGTCCTTGTGAATGGTAAGTGACCATTAGCTGTGGGTTAAAAGCTGCTGTTGCGGGAATCGGCCACAAGGCGGCAGCATTTCTCCTTTACCAAATCTGGTTACTAGGGCAACAGAGCCTTACTGGAAGTGGTGTTCTAGGTTGTAAATTAGAATGGAATGTGCGAGGAAAAAGCCCTTTAAGTTTATGTCTCATTACTTCTTGTTGGTATCTTTAACTTAATTTTTATTTTTTATCACAGCAAACTTGATTACAATGTTTTGTTTGTTCTAGGTGTGCAAGATGTGGTTCTTTCACACATATACATATATCTATTTTTCTTCGGATCCTTTTCCCATGTAGGATACGACACAATGTTGAGTAGTCTTCTCTTGGTATTGCGTAGGTCTTTGGTGATTATATATTTCACATATGTTTGTATCACTCTGTTAACCTCAATACGGTAATGTATCCAATCCTCACACCTTTCCATTTGGTGAACCATAAGTTTTTTTAATGAATCTATGATAGTGTTTCTCTGTGGAAATACCTTTGTTTGTATCATTTTTTAGGTAACACCTATATGTGATATGATAGGATATGTGTCTTTCGCTTTCTCACTTACACCAAGGTGCGTGATTACTTCTAGACTCATCTATGGTGCTGCAAATGGCATTGTTTCATTTTTTCACTAGCTCATATTCCATCTGTACATGTAGCAGTTCTTCATTGTCCACCCATCTGTCGTTGGACTTTTTGGTTACTTCCATATCTTGGCGATTGTTATACTATGCAATGCAGATTTGCGTACCTGTGTCCTTCCAATTCTGTCTTCTTAGGTTATAGGTCCAGGAATAGGTCTGCTGGATCATATGGTAGCTCAATGTTTACCTTTTAAAGGCACCTCTATTCTGTTCGCTTTAGTGGCTCTTTCCAGGTTACGTCCCACTTAAAGCGGAGGGTATGCATTTCTTCCCAGCACCTTCAGCATTTATTCTTTGTAGTTTTTGCTGATGGTTATTCTGAGTGGTGTGAGCTGATACCTCTTTGTGGTTGAATTTGCATGTGTCTCATAATGGGTTGAAATTGAGCTGTAAGACATGTCCTTTTTATTTTTCCAGCTGTGATGAGAGCTTATTTCTTCAAAGTGTTTTCTTAAAGTATGTGTCACCATTTGAAATATTTTGGCCATTATCTCCCTCAAGACATTTTGAGGGCAGGTTTCATTTACAGCCCTGCAGTACTTGTTCATATGAAGTGACCATTAGCTCAGGCTTTAAACCTGCTTTTGCAGGTAACGGCCAGAGAGCGACAGCCTTTCTACGTTCCCCTTGCTGGTACTAGGGAAACAGACCTACCGGCCAGTGTTGTTTTTCGGTTATAAATTAGAGTGCAATGTGCCCGGATAAACCCACAAATGTTGATGTCTCCTTGCTTTTGTTTGTTTTTAAATTTAATTTATATTTATTATTAGAGTAATATTCCATTGTGTACGTGGACCACTTCTTCTTGGTGCATTCCTCGGTTGATGGACATTTTCATTTCTTCCAAGCGCTGCCTATGGTAAATATTGCTGGCATACAGGTTTCCCAGCCTGTGACTTTTTGATTCTCATTTTCTCAGGTGATAGGCCAAGCAGTGGTTGTGATTGATGGACTGGTAGTTCATTGTTTCCCTTTTCAAAGCACCTACATTGTGTTTTCATTAGTGGCTCTTTACATGCCCCCCCTTACAACCGAGGGTACGCATTTCTCCACACTCCCTTCACCGTTTATTTTTTGCAGCATTTTTCCTAATGGCCATTCTGACTGCTGTGAGCTGATAGGGTTTTGTAATGTGGGTATGCATGTCATGAAAATTTTTAAAATTCATCATATTCCTATGCCTTTATCTTTTCTCTTAAAAGAAAAAACCGTGAGTACAATATAGCTCTTGAAATTGTCTTCTTCGAAGGTTGCCCTCTTCTGAATTTTTTGGTCGATTTTTGACCCCAGAAATTTTCTGGAGGGCAGGCGCCATTTACAGAACTGCAAGTTGGTGAAAATTTAGTGACCTTTTGCAGTGATTTCAAAGCTGCTGTTGTGGGAAACGTCCACAAGGAGGTAGCATTTCTCCATTCCCCAATCTGGGTTCTAGGGCAGCAGAGCCTTTCTGGAAGTCATTGTCCAGGTTGTAAATTAGAATGGAATTTGCCTGGAGAAATCCCCATAAGTTTATGTCTCATTACTTCTTCTTGGTTTTTAAAATTTTTTAAATCTGGGTAAAGTTTAGAATATTGTTTGTCCTAGGTGTACACAATCTAGTTCATTTGGACATTATGTATGTCTATTAATGTACAGATCCTCTTCCCATATAAAATATTACAGTGTCCGTCGACCTCCCTTGCTATATGTTCGATCTTTTGAATACATGTATATAATATGTATTTGAATATGTATAGTAACACTAATCTTCATTTCTCAATTTCCCCCCTCCCTTTCCTTTTAGATGAGCATAGTTTGTTTTCTACGCCTGTGAGTGTCTTTCTCTTGGAAATATGTTCATCTGTGTCAGTTATTAGATTATGCCATAAGTGATAATATAAGATATAGGTCTTTTGCTTTCCGACCTACTTCATGTTTTTGTGATTATCTCCAGGCTCATCTATGGTGCCTCAAAGAGCAGTGCTTCAATGTTTTCCATGGCTAATATTCCATTGTGTACATGGACCACTTCTTCTTGGTGCATTCCTCTGTTGATGGACACTTTCGTTGCTTCCAAGTGTTGCCTATGGTAAATATTGCTGGAGTGCAGGATCGCCAGCCTGCGATTTTGATTTTCATTTTCTCAGGTGATAGACCCAGCAGTGGGTATGATTGATTGACTGGTATGGTAGCTCAACGTTTACCTTTTCAAGGCACCTCAATTGTGCTTTCATTAGTGGCTCGTACCACGTCCCCCTTAGAATCGAGGGTTACGCATTTCTCCACAATCACGTTCAGCATTTCTTTGTTGCAGCATTTTTGTTGATGGCCATTCTGACTGGTGGTGAGCTGATAGGTTTTTGTAATTTGGGTTTACATGTCTGTAAAAATTCCTACAATTCATCATTTTTCCACGCCTTTTCTTTTCTGTTAAAAGAAAAAGAAAAAAAGTGTGAGTATAAATACCTCTTCATATTTTCTTTTTGGAAGGTTGCACTCTAGAATATTTTGGTCGATTTTCGACCTCAGTATTTTTTGGAGGGCAGGTGTCATTTACAGACCTGCAATTGGTGAATATTTAGTGACCTTTTGCAGTGGGTTTAAAGCTGCTGTTGTGGAAACCGCCACAAGGATGCAGCATTTCTCCATTCCCAAATCTGGGTACTAGGGCAGCAGAGCCGTTCTGGAAGTCGTTTGCCTAGGTTGTAAATTTGAATGGAATGTGCCAGGAGAACCCCCCATAAGTTTATGTCTCATTACTCCTAGTTGGTTGTTTTAATTTTTTCAATTGGGGTAATGGTTAGAATGTTGCTTGTCCAAGGTGTACATACTCTGGTTTCATCTACATATTCTATATACCTATTTATGTAGAGATCCTCTTCCCGTGTAAATTATTACACAGTGTTTCCGTAAACCTTCCTTGCTATATGGTCGGTCTTTTGATATATGTATAATATGTATTTGTATACATATGGTAACGCTAATCTTCATGTATCCATTCCCCCCACCTTTCCTTGTAGATAAGCATAGTTTTTTTTAATAAGTCTGTGATTGACTTTCTCTGTGGAATATGTTCATTTGTTTCAGTTATTAGAGAACGCGTATAAGTGATATCATAGGATATAGGACTTTTTGCTTTCCGACTTACCTCATGTTCTGTGATTATCTCCAAGATCATCTATGGTGTCTCAAAGAGCAGTGTTTCATTGTTTTCCATGGCTAGTATTCATTGGTGTACATGGGCCGCTTCTGCTTTTTCCTTTCATCTGTTGATGGACATTTTGGTTGCTTCACTGTCTTGTCTATTGTGAATAAGGCTGCAGTGCAGCTTTTGCAGCCCGGGTCTTCTTCATTTCTGGTCTTCTCAGGTGAGAGGCCCATTGGTGCGCCTGCTGGATGAATGGTACCTCAATTTTTCCTTTCAACGCAGCTCCTTCTGTTCTCATTATAGCGTTTAACCCTTTTACATCTCACCAGCAGCTAGAGGGTACACAGTTCTCTAAAACCTCTTCAGCATTGATTGTTTGTAGACTTTTTGCCAATGGTCAGTCGACGGGTGTGAGTTGAAAACTTTTTGTAGATTAGATTGCATGAGTCTAATACTTCCTGAGGTTGAGCTTTTATCCATTTTCCTTTCTTTAGAAAGAGAGTTGAGTACAACTTACTCTTCATACTAGCTTCGTGAACATTTTGCCTGTTTTGAATTTTTTTTATCCATTCCCTACCTCAGCACAATTTTGAGGGCAGGCGTCCTTTACAGCCCTGAGTCCTTGTGAATGGTAAGTGACCATTTGCTGTGGGTTTAAAAGCTGCTGTTGCGGGAATCGGCCACAAGGCGGCAGCATTTCTCCTTTACCAAATCTGGTTACTAGGGCAACAGAGCCTTACTGGAAGTGGTGTTCTAGGTTGTAAATTAGAATGGAATGTGCGAGGAAAAAGCCCTTTAAGTTTATGTCTCATTACTTCTTGTTGGTATCTTTAACTTAATTTTTATTTTTTATCACAGCAAACTTGATTACAATGTTTTGTTTGTTCTAGGTGTGCAAGATGTGGTTCTTTCACACATATACATATATCTATTTTTCTTCGGATCCTTTTCCCATGTAGGATACGACACAATGTTGAGTAGTCTTCTCTTGGTATTGCGTAGGTCTTTGGTGATTATATATTTCACATATGTTTGTATCACTCTGTTAACCTCAATACGGTAATGTATCCAATCCTCACACCTTTCCATTTGGTGAACCATAAGTTTTTTTAATGAATCTATGATAGTGTTTCTCTGTGGAAATACCTTTGTTTGTATCATTTTTTAGGTAACACCTATATGTGATATGATAGGATATGTGTCTTTCGCTTTCTCACTTACACCAAGGTGCGTGATTACTTCTAGACTCATCTATGGTGCTGCAAATGGCATTGTTTCATTTTTTCACTAGCTCATATTCCATCTGTACATGTAGCAGTTCTTCATTGTCCACCCATCTGTCGTTGGACTTTTTGGTTACTTCCATATCTTGGCGATTGTTATACTATGCAATGCAGATTTGCGTACCTGTGTCCTTCCAATTCTGTCTTCTTAGGTTATAGGTCCAGGAATAGGTCTGCTGGATCATATGGTAGCTCAATGTTTACCTTTTAAAGGCACCTCTATTCTGTTCGCTTTAGTGGCTCTTTCCAGGTTACGTCCCACTTAAAGCGGAGGGTATGCATTTCTTCCCAGCACCTTCAGCATTTATTCTTTGTAGTTTTTGCTGATGGTTATTCTGAGTGGTGTGAGCTGATACCTCTTTGTGGTTGAATTTGCATGTGTCTCATAATGGGTTGAAATTGAGCTGTAAGACATGTCCTTTTTATTTTTCCAGCTGTGATGAGAGCTTATTTCTTCAAAGTGTTTTCTTAAAGTATGTGTCACCATTTGAAATATTTTGGCCATTATCTCCCTCAAGACATTTTGAGGGCAGGTTTCATTTACAGCCCTGCAGTACTTGTTCATATGAAGTGACCATTAGCTCAGGCTTTAAACCTGCTTTTGCAGGTAACGGCCAGAGAGCGACAGCCTTTCTACGTTCCCCTTGCTGGTACTAGGGAAACAGACCTACCGGCCAGTGTTGTTTTTCGGTTATAAATTAGAGTGCAATGTGCCCGGATAAACCCACAAATGTTGATGTCTCCTTGCTTTTGTTTGTTTTTAAATTTAATTTATATTTATTATTAGAGTAATATTCCATTGTGTACGTGGACCACTTCTTCTTGGTGCATTCCTCGGTTGATGGACATTTTCATTTCTTCCAAGCGCTGCCTATGGTAAATATTGCTGGCATACAGGTTTCCCAGCCTGTGACTTTTTGATTCTCATTTTCTCAGGTGATAGGCCAAGCAGTGGTTGTGATTGATGGACTGGTAGTTCATTGTTTCCCTTTTCAAAGCACCTACATTGTGTTTTCATTAGTGGCTCTTTACATGCCCCCCCTTACAACCGAGGGTACGCATTTCTCCACACTCCCTTCACCGTTTATTTTTTGCAGCATTTTTCCTAATGGCCATTCTGACTGCTGTGAGCTGATAGGGTTTTGTAATGTGGGTATGCATGTCATGAAAATTTTTAAAATTCATCATATTCCTATGCCTTTATCTTTTCTCTTAAAAGAAAAAACCGTGAGTACAATATAGCTCTTGAAATTGTCTTCTTCGAAGGTTGCCCTCTTCTGAATTTTTTGGTCGATTTTTGACCCCAGAAATTTTCTGGAGGGCAGGCGCCATTTACAGAACTGCAAGTTGGTGAAAATTTAGTGACCTTTTGCAGTGATTTCAAAGCTGCTGTTGTGGGAAACGTCCACAAGGAGGTAGCATTTCTCCATTCCCCAATCTGGGTTCTAGGGCAGCAGAGCCTTTCTGGAAGTCATTGTCCAGGTTGTAAATTAGAATGGAATTTGCCTGGAGAAATCCCCATAAGTTTATGTCTCATTACTTCTTCTTGGTTTTTAAAATTTTTTAAATCTGGGTAAAGTTTAGAATATTGTTTGTCCTAGGTGTACACAATCTAGTTCATTTGGACATTATGTATGTCTATTAATGTACAGATCCTCTTCCCATATAAAATATTACAGTGTTCCGTCGACCTCCCTTGCTATATGTTCGATCTTTTTGATACATGTATATAATATGTATTTGAATATGTATAGTAACACTAATCTTCATTTCTCAATTTCCCCCCTCCTTTCCTTTTAGATGAGCATAGTTTGTTTTCTACGCCTGTGAGTGTCTTTCTCTTTGGAAATATGTTCATCTGTGTCAGTTATTAGATAATGCCATAAGTGATAATATAAGATATAGGTCTTTTGCTTTCCGACCTCCTTCATGTTTTGTGATTATCTCCAGGCTCATCTATGGTGCCTCAAAGAGCAGTGCTTCAATGTTTTCCATGGCTAATATTCCATTGTGTACATGGACCACTTCTTCTTGGTGCATTCCTCTGTTGATGGACACTTTCGTTGCTTCCAAGTGTTGCCTATGGTAAATATTGCTGGAGTGCAGGATCGCCAGCCTGCGATTTTTGATTTTCATTTTCTCAGGTGATAGACCCAGCAGTGGGTATGATTGATTGACTGGTATGGTAGCTCAACGTTTACCTTTTCAAGGCACCTCAATTGTGCTTTCATTAGTGGCTCGTACCACGTCCCCCTTAGAATCGAGGGTACGCATTTCTCCACAATCACGTCAGCATTTCTTGTTTGCAGCATTTTTGTTGATGGCCATTCTGACTGGTGTGAGCTGATAGGTTTTTGTAATTTGGGTTTACATGTCTGTAAAAATTCCTACAATTCATCATTTTTCCACGCCTTTTTCTTTTCTGTTAAAAGAAAAAAGAAAAAAAAGTGTGAGTATAATATACCTCTTCAAATTTTCTTTTTGGAAGGTTGCACTCTAGAATATTTTGGTCGATTTTCGACCTCAGTATTTTTTGGAGGGCAGGTGTCATTTACAGACCTGCAATTGGTGAATATTTAGTGACCTTTTGCAGTGGGTTTAAAGCTGCTGTTGTGGGAAACGGCCACAAGGATGCAGCATTTCTCCATTCCCAAATCTGGGTACTAGGGCAGCAGAGCCGTTCTGGAAGTCGTTTGCCTAGGTTGTAAATTTGAATGGAATGTGCCAGGAGAACCCCCCATAAGTTTATGTCTCATTACTCCTAGTTGGTTGTTTTAATTTTTTCAATTGGGGTAATGGTTAGAATGTTGCTTGTCCAAGGTGTACATACTCTGGTTCATCTACATATTCTATATACCTATTTATGTAGAGATCCTCTTCCCGTGTAAATTGTTACACAGTGTTCCGTAAACCTTCCTTGCTATATGGTCGGTCTTTTTGATATATGTATATAATATGTATTTGTATACATATGGTAACGCCAATCTTCATGTATCCATTCCCCCCACCTTTCCTTGTAGATAAGCATAGTTTTTTTTAATAAGTCTGTGATTGACTTTCTCAGTGGAAATATGTTCATTTGTGTCAGTTATTAGAGAACGCGTATAAGTGATATCATAGGATATAGGACTTTTGCTTTCCGACTTACCTCATGTTCTGTGATTATCTCCAAGATCATCTATGGTGTCTCAAAGAGCAGTGTTTCATTGTTTTCCATGGCTAGTATTCATTGTGTACATGGGCCGCTTCTGCTTTTTCCTTTCATCTGTTGATGGACATTTTGGTTGCTTCACTGTCTTGTCTATTGTGAATAAGGCTGCAGTGCAGCTTTTGCAGCCCGGGTCTTCTTCATTCTGGTCTTCTCAGGTGAGAGGCCCATTGGTGCGCCTGCTGGATTGAATGGTACCTCAATTTTTCCTTTTCAACGCAGCTCCTTTCTGTTCTCATTATTAGCGTTTAACCCTTTTACATCTCACCAGCAGCTAGAGGGTACACAGTTCTCTAAAACCTCTTCAGCATTGATTGTTTGTAGACTTTTTGCCAATGGTCAGTCGACGGGTGTGAGTTGAAAACTTTTTGTAGATTAGATTGCATGAGTCTAATACTTCCTGAGGTTGAGCTTTTATCCATTTTCCTTTCTTTAAAAAGAGAGTGAGTACAACTTACCTCTTCATACTAGCTTCGTGAACATTTTGCCTGTTTTGAATTTTTTTTATCCATTCCCTACCTCAGCACAATTTTGAGGGCAGGCGTCCTTTACAGCCCTGAGTCCTTGTGAATGGTAAGTGACCATTAGCTGTGGGTTAAAAGCTGCTGTTGCGGGAATCGGCCACAAGGCGGCAGCATTTCTCCTTTACCAAATCTGGTTACTAGGGCAACAGAGCCTTACTGGAAGTGGTGTTCTAGGTTGTAAATTAGAATGGAATGTGCGAGGAAAAAGCCCTTTAAGTTTATGTCTCATTACTTCTTGTTGGTATCTTTAACTTAATTTTTATTTTTTATCACAGCAAACTTGATTACAATGTTTTGTTTGTTCTAGGTGTGCAAGATGTGGTTCTTTCACACATATACATATATCTATTTTTCTTCGGATCCTTTTCCCATGTAGGATACGACACAATGTTGAGTAGTCTTCTCTTGGTATTGCGTAGGTCTTTGGTGATTATATATTTCACATATGTTTGTATCACTCTGTTAACCTCAATACGGTAATGTATCCAATCCTCACACCTTTCCATTTGGTGAACCATAAGTTTTTTTAATGAATCTATGATAGTGTTTCTCTGTGGAAATACCTTTGTTTGTATCATTTTTTAGGTAACACCTATATGTGATATGATAGGATATGTGTCTTTCGCTTTCTCACTTACACCAAGGTGCGTGATTACTTCTAGACTCATCTATGGTGCTGCAAATGGCATTGTTTCATTTTTTCACTAGCTCATATTCCATCTGTACATGTAGCAGTTCTTCATTGTCCACCCATCTGTCGTTGGACTTTTTGGTTACTTCCATATCTTGGCGATTGTTATACTATGCAATGCAGATTTGCGTACCTGTGTCCTTCCAATTCTGTCTTCTTAGGTTATAGGTCCAGGAATAGGTCTGCTGGATCATATGGTAGCTCAATGTTTACCTTTTAAAGGCACCTCTATTCTGTTCGCTTTAGTGGCTCTTTCCAGGTTACGTCCCACTTAAAGCGGAGGGTATGCATTTCTTCCCAGCACCTTCAGCATTTATTCTTTGTAGTTTTTGCTGATGGTTATTCTGAGTGGTGTGAGCTGATACCTCTTTGTGGTTGAATTTGCATGTGTCTCATAATGGGTTGAAATTGAGCTGTAAGACATGTCCTTTTTATTTTTCCAGCTGTGATGAGAGCTTATTTCTTCAAAGTGTTTTCTTAAAGTATGTGTCACCATTTGAAATATTTTGGCCATTATCTCCCTCAAGACATTTTGAGGGCAGGTTTCATTTACAGCCCTGCAGTACTTGTTCATATGAAGTGACCATTAGCTCAGGCTTTAAACCTGCTTTTGCAGGTAACGGCCAGAGAGCGACAGCCTTTCTACGTTCCCCTTGCTGGTACTAGGGAAACAGACCTACCGGCCAGTGTTGTTTTTCGGTTATAAATTAGAGTGCAATGTGCCCGGATAAACCCACAAATGTTGATGTCTCCTTGCTTTTGTTTGTTTTTAAATTTAATTTATATTTATTATTAGAGTAATATTCCATTGTGTACGTGGACCACTTCTTCTTGGTGCATTCCTCGGTTGATGGACATTTTCATTTCTTCCAAGCGCTGCCTATGGTAAATATTGCTGGCATACAGGTTTCCCAGCCTGTGACTTTTTGATTCTCATTTTCTCAGGTGATAGGCCAAGCAGTGGTTGTGATTGATGGACTGGTAGTTCATTGTTTCCCTTTTCAAAGCACCTACATTGTGTTTTCATTAGTGGCTCTTTACATGCCCCCCCTTACAACCGAGGGTACGCATTTCTCCACACTCCCTTCACCGTTTATTTTTTGCAGCATTTTTCCTAATGGCCATTCTGACTGCTGTGAGCTGATAGGGTTTTGTAATGTGGGTATGCATGTCATGAAAATTTTTAAAATTCATCATATTCCTATGCCTTTATCTTTTCTCTTAAAAGAAAAAACCGTGAGTACAATATAGCTCTTGAAATTGTCTTCTTCGAAGGTTGCCCTCTTCTGAATTTTTTGGTCGATTTTTGACCCCAGAAATTTTCTGGAGGGCAGGCGCCATTTACAGAACTGCAAGTTGGTGAAAATTTAGTGACCTTTTGCAGTGATTTCAAAGCTGCTGTTGTGGGAAACGTCCACAAGGAGGTAGCATTTCTCCATTCCCCAATCTGGGTTCTAGGGCAGCAGAGCCTTTCTGGAAGTCATTGTCCAGGTTGTAAATTAGAATGGAATTTGCCTGGAGAAATCCCCATAAGTTTATGTCTCATTACTTCTTCTTGGTTTTTAAAATTTTTTAAATCTGGGTAAAGTTTAGAATATTGTTTGTCCTAGGTGTACACAATCTAGTTCATTTGGACATTATGTATGTCTATTAATGTACAGATCCTCTTCCCATATAAAATATTACAGTGTTCCGTCGACCTCCCTTGCTATATGTTCGATCTTTTTGATACATGTATATAATATGTATTTGAATATGTATAGTAACACTAATCTTCATTTCTCAATTTCCCCCCTCCTTTCCTTTTAGATGAGCATAGTTTGTTTTCTACGCCTGTGAGTGTCTTTCTCTTTGGAAATATGTTCATCTGTGTCAGTTATTAGATAATGCCATAAGTGATAATATAAGATATAGGTCTTTTGCTTTCCGACCTCCTTCATGTTTTGTGATTATCTCCAGGCTCATCTATGGTGCCTCAAAGAGCAGTGCTTCAATGTTTTCCATGGCTAATATTCCATTGTGTACATGGACCACTTCTTCTTGGTGCATTCCTCTGTTGATGGACACTTTCGTTGCTTCCAAGTGTTGCCTATGGTAAATATTGCTGGAGTGCAGGATCGCCAGCCTGCGATTTTTGATTTTCATTTTCTCAGGTGATAGACCCAGCAGTGGGTATGATTGATTGACTGGTATGGTAGCTCAACGTTTACCTTTTCAAGGCACCTCAATTGTGCTTTCATTAGTGGCTCGTACCACGTCCCCCTTAGAATCGAGGGTACGCATTTCTCCACAATCACGTCAGCATTTCTTGTTTGCAGCATTTTTGTTGATGGCCATTCTGACTGGTGTGAGCTGATAGGTTTTTGTAATTTGGGTTTACATGTCTGTAAAAATTCCTACAATTCATCATTTTTCCACGCCTTTTTCTTTTCTGTTAAAAGAAAAAAGAAAAAAAAGTGTGAGTATAATATACCTCTTCAAATTTTCTTTTTGGAAGGTTGCACTCTAGAATATTTTGGTCGATTTTCGACCTCAGTATTTTTTGGAGGGCAGGTGTCATTTACAGACCTGCAATTGGTGAATATTTAGTGACCTTTTGCAGTGGGTTTAAAGCTGCTGTTGTGGGAAACGGCCACAAGGATGCAGCATTTCTCCATTCCCAAATCTGGGTACTAGGGCAGCAGAGCCGTTCTGGAAGTCGTTTGCCTAGGTTGTAAATTTGAATGGAATGTGCCAGGAGAACCCCCCATAAGTTTATGTCTCATTACTCCTAGTTGGTTGTTTTAATTTTTTCAATTGGGGTAATGGTTAGAATGTTGCTTGTCCAAGGTGTACATACTCTGGTTCATCTACATATTCTATATACCTATTTATGTAGAGATCCTCTTCCCGTGTAAATTGTTACACAGTGTTCCGTAAACCTTCCTTGCTATATGGTCGGTCTTTTTGATATATGTATATAATATGTATTTGTATACATATGGTAACGCCAATCTTCATGTATCCATTCCCCCCACCTTTCCTTGTAGATAAGCATAGTTTTTTTTAATAAGTCTGTGATTGACTTTCTCAGTGGAAATATGTTCATTTGTGTCAGTTATTAGAGAACGCGTATAAGTGATATCATAGGATATAGGACTTTTGCTTTCCGACTTACCTCATGTTCTGTGATTATCTCCAAGATCATCTATGGTGTCTCAAAGAGCAGTGTTTCATTGTTTTCCATGGCTAGTATTCATTGTGTACATGGGCCGCTTCTGCTTTTTCCTTTCATCTGTTGATGGACATTTTGGTTGCTTCACTGTCTTGTCTATTGTGAATAAGGCTGCAGTGCAGCTTTTGCAGCCCGGGTCTTCTTCATTCTGGTCTTCTCAGGTGAGAGGCCCATTGGTGCGCCTGCTGGATTGAATGGTACCTCAATTTTTCCTTTTCAACGCAGCTCCTTTCTGTTCTCATTATTAGCGTTTAACCCTTTTACATCTCACCAGCAGCTAGAGGGTACACAGTTCTCTAAAACCTCTTCAGCATTGATTGTTTGTAGACTTTTTGCCAATGGTCAGTCGACGGGTGTGAGTTGAAAACTTTTTGTAGATTAGATTGCATGAGTCTAATACTTCCTGAGGTTGAGCTTTTATCCATTTTCCTTTCTTTAAAAAGAGAGTGAGTACAACTTACCTCTTCATACTAGCTTCGTGAACATTTTGCCTGTTTTGAATTTTTTTTATCCATTCCCTACCTCAGCACAATTTTGAGGGCAGGCGTCCTTTACAGCCCTGAGTCCTTGTGAATGGTAAGTGACCATTAGCTGTGGGTTAAAAGCTGCTGTTGCGGGAATCGGCCACAAGGCGGCAGCATTTCTCCTTTACCAAATCTGGTTACTAGGGCAACAGAGCCTTACTGGAAGTGGTGTTCTAGGTTGTAAATTAGAATGGAATGTGCGAGGAAAAAGCCCTTTAAGTTTATGTCTCATTACTTCTTGTTGGTATCTTTAACTTAATTTTTATTTTTTATCACAGCAAACTTGATTACAATGTTTTGTTTGTTCTAGGTGTGCAAGATGTGGTTCTTTCACACATATACATATATCTATTTTTCTTCGGATCCTTTTCCCATGTAGGATACGACACAATGTTGAGTAGTCTTCTCTTGGTATTGCGTAGGTCTTTGGTGATTATATATTTCACATATGTTTGTATCACTCTGTTAACCTCAATACGGTAATGTATCCAATCCTCACACCTTTCCATTTGGTGAACCATAAGTTTTTTTAATGAATCTATGATAGTGTTTCTCTGTGGAAATACCTTTGTTTGTATCATTTTTTAGGTAACACCTATATGTGATATGATAGGATATGTGTCTTTCGCTTTCTCACTTACACCAAGGTGCGTGATTACTTCTAGACTCATCTATGGTGCTGCAAATGGCATTGTTTCATTTTTTCACTAGCTCATATTCCATCTGTACATGTAGCAGTTCTTCATTGTCCACCCATCTGTCGTTGGACTTTTTGGTTACTTCCATATCTTGGCGATTGTTATACTATGCAATGCAGATTTGCGTACCTGTGTCCTTCCAATTCTGTCTTCTTAGGTTATAGGTCCAGGAATAGGTCTGCTGGATCATATGGTAGCTCAATGTTTACCTTTTAAAGGCACCTCTATTCTGTTCGCTTTAGTGGCTCTTTCCAGGTTACGTCCCACTTAAAGCGGAGGGTATGCATTTCTTCCCAGCACCTTCAGCATTTATTCTTTGTAGTTTTTGCTGATGGTTATTCTGAGTGGTGTGAGCTGATACCTCTTTGTGGTTGAATTTGCATGTGTCTCATAATGGGTTGAAATTGAGCTGTAAGACATGTCCTTTTTATTTTTCCAGCTGTGATGAGAGCTTATTTCTTCAAAGTGTTTTCTTAAAGTATGTGTCACCATTTGAAATATTTTGGCCATTATCTCCCTCAAGACATTTTGAGGGCAGGTTTCATTTACAGCCCTGCAGTACTTGTTCATATGAAGTGACCATTAGCTCAGGCTTTAAACCTGCTTTTGCAGGTAACGGCCAGAGAGCGACAGCCTTTCTACGTTCCCCTTGCTGGTACTAGGGAAACAGACCTACCGGCCAGTGTTGTTTTTCGGTTATAAATTAGAGTGCAATGTGCCCGGATAAACCCACAAATGTTGATGTCTCCTTGCTTTTGTTTGTTTTTAAATTTAATTTATATTTATTATTAGAGTAATATTCCATTGTGTACGTGGACCACTTCTTCTTGGTGCATTCCTCGGTTGATGGACATTTTCATTTCTTCCAAGCGCTGCCTATGGTAAATATTGCTGGCATACAGGTTTCCCAGCCTGTGACTTTTTGATTCTCATTTTCTCAGGTGATAGGCCAAGCAGTGGTTGTGATTGATGGACTGGTAGTTCATTGTTTCCCTTTTCAAAGCACCTACATTGTGTTTTCATTAGTGGCTCTTTACATGCCCCCCCTTACAACCGAGGGTACGCATTTCTCCACACTCCCTTCACCGTTTATTTTTTGCAGCATTTTTCCTAATGGCCATTCTGACTGCTGTGAGCTGATAGGGTTTTGTAATGTGGGTATGCATGTCATGAAAATTTTTAAAATTCATCATATTCCTATGCCTTTATCTTTTCTCTTAAAAGAAAAAACCGTGAGTACAATATAGCTCTTGAAATTGTCTTCTTCGAAGGTTGCCCTCTTCTGAATTTTTTGGTCGATTTTTGACCCCAGAAATTTTCTGGAGGGCAGGCGCCATTTACAGAACTGCAAGTTGGTGAAAATTTAGTGACCTTTTGCAGTGATTTCAAAGCTGCTGTTGTGGGAAACGTCCACAAGGAGGTAGCATTTCTCCATTCCCCAATCTGGGTTCTAGGGCAGCAGAGCCTTTCTGGAAGTCATTGTCCAGGTTGTAAATTAGAATGGAATTTGCCTGGAGAAATCCCCATAAGTTTATGTCTCATTACTTCTTCTTGGTTTTTAAAATTTTTTAAATCTGGGTAAAGTTTAGAATATTGTTTGTCCTAGGTGTACACAATCTAGTTCATTTGGACATTATGTATGTCTATTAATGTACAGATCCTCTTCCCATATAAAATATTACAGTGTTCCGTCGACCTCCCTTGCTATATGTTCGATCTTTTTGATACATGTATATAATATGTATTTGAATATGTATAGTAACACTAATCTTCATTTCTCAATTTCCCCCCTCCTTTCCTTTTAGATGAGCATAGTTTGTTTTCTACGCCTGTGAGTGTCTTTCTCTTTGGAAATATGTTCATCTGTGTCAGTTATTAGATAATGCCATAAGTGATAATATAAGATATAGGTCTTTTGCTTTCCGACCTCCTTCATGTTTTGTGATTATCTCCAGGCTCATCTATGGTGCCTCAAAGAGCAGTGCTTCAATGTTTTCCATGGCTAATATTCCATTGTGTACATGGACCACTTCTTCTTGGTGCATTCCTCTGTTGATGGACACTTTCGTTGCTTCCAAGTGTTGCCTATGGTAAATATTGCTGGAGTGCAGGATCGCCAGCCTGCGATTTTTGATTTTCATTTTCTCAGGTGATAGACCCAGCAGTGGGTATGATTGATTGACTGGTATGGTAGCTCAACGTTTACCTTTTCAAGGCACCTCAATTGTGCTTTCATTAGTGGCTCGTACCACGTCCCCCTTAGAATCGAGGGTACGCATTTCTCCACAATCACGTCAGCATTTCTTGTTTGCAGCATTTTTGTTGATGGCCATTCTGACTGGTGTGAGCTGATAGGTTTTTGTAATTTGGGTTTACATGTCTGTAAAAATTCCTACAATTCATCATTTTTCCACGCCTTTTTCTTTTCTGTTAAAAGAAAAAAGAAAAAAAAGTGTGAGTATAATATACCTCTTCAAATTTTCTTTTTGGAAGGTTGCACTCTAGAATATTTTGGTCGATTTTCGACCTCAGTATTTTTTGGAGGGCAGGTGTCATTTACAGACCTGCAATTGGTGAATATTTAGTGACCTTTTGCAGTGGGTTTAAAGCTGCTGTTGTGGGAAACGGCCACAAGGATGCAGCATTTCTCCATTCCCAAATCTGGGTACTAGGGCAGCAGAGCCGTTCTGGAAGTCGTTTGCCTAGGTTGTAAATTTGAATGGAATGTGCCAGGAGAACCCTCCATAAGTTTATGTCTCATTACTCCTAGTTGGTTGTTTTAATTTTTTCAATTGGGGTAATGGTTAGAATGTTGCTTGTCCAAGGTGTACATACTCTGGTTCATCTACATATTCTATATACCTATTTATGTAGAGATCCTCTTCCCGTGTAAATTGTTACACAGTGTTCCGTAAACCTTCCTTGCTATATGGTCGGTCTTTTTGATATATGTATATAATATGTATTTGTATACATATGGTAACGCCAATCTTCATGTATCCATTCCCCCCACCTTTCCTTGTAGATAAGCATAGTTTTTTTTAATAAGTCTGTGATTGACTTTCTCAGTGGAAATATGTTCATTTGTGTCAGTTATTAGAGAACGCGTATAAGTGATATCATAGGATATAGGACTTTTGCTTTCCGACTTACCTCATGTTCTGTGATTATCTCCAAGATCATCTATGGTGTCTCAAAGAGCAGTGTTTCATTGTTTTCCATGGCTAGTATTCATTGTGTACATGGGCCGCTTCTGCTTTTTCCTTTCATCTGTTGATGGACATTTTGGTTGCTTCACTGTCTTGTCTATTGTGAATAAGGCTGCAGTGCAGCTTTTGCAGCCCGGGTCTTCTTCATTCTGGTCTTCTCAGGTGAGAGGCCCATTGGTGCGCCTGCTGGATTGAATGGTACCTCAATTTTTCCTTTTCAACGCAGCTCCTTTCTGTTCTCATTATTAGCGTTTAACCCTTTTACATCTCACCAGCAGCTAGAGGGTACACAGTTCTCTAAAACCTCTTCAGCATTGATTGTTTGTAGACTTTTTGCCAATGGTCAGTCGACGGGTGTGAGTTGAAAACTTTTTGTAGATTAGATTGCATGAGTCTAATACTTCCTGAGGTTGAGCTTTTATCCATTTTCCTTTCTTTAAAAAGAGAGTGAGTACAACTTACCTCTTCATACTAGCTTCGTGAACATTTTGCCTGTTTTGAATTTTTTTTATCCATTCCCTACCTCAGCACAATTTTGAGGGCAGGCGTCCTTTACAGCCCTGAGTCCTTGTGAATGGTAAGTGACCATTAGCTGTGGGTTAAAAGCTGCTGTTGCGGGAATCGGCCACAAGGCGGCAGCATTTCTCCTTTACCAAATCTGGTTACTAGGGCAACAGAGCCTTACTGGAAGTGGTGTTCTAGGTTGTAAATTAGAATGGAATGTGCGAGGAAAAAGCCCTTTAAGTTTATGTCTCATTACTTCTTGTTGGTATCTTTAACTTAATTTTTATTTTTTATCACAGCAAACTTGATTACAATGTTTTGTTTGTTCTAGGTGTGCAAGATGTGGTTCTTTCACACATATACATATATCTATTTTTCTTCGGATCCTTTTCCCATGTAGGATACGACACAATGTTGAGTAGTCTTCTCTTGGTATTGCGTAGGTCTTTGGTGATTATATATTTCACATATGTTTGTATCACTCTGTTAACCTCAATACGGTAATGTATCCAATCCTCACACCTTTCCATTTGGTGAACCATAAGTTTTTTTAATGAATCTATGATAGTGTTTCTCTGTGGAAATACCTTTGTTTGTATCATTTTTTAGGTAACACCTATATGTGATATGATAGGATATGTGTCTTTCGCTTTCTCACTTACACCAAGGTGCGTGATTACTTCTAGACTCATCTATGGTGCTGCAAATGGCATTGTTTCATTTTTTCACTAGCTCATATTCCATCTGTACATGTAGCAGTTCTTCATTGTCCACCCATCTGTCGTTGGACTTTTTGGTTACTTCCATATCTTGGCGATTGTTATACTATGCAATGCAGATTTGCGTACCTGTGTCCTTCCAATTCTGTCTTCTTAGGTTATAGGTCCAGGAATAGGTCTGCTGGATCATATGGTAGCTCAATGTTTACCTTTTAAAGGCACCTCTATTCTGTTCGCTTTAGTGGCTCTTTCCAGGTTACGTCCCACTTAAAGCGGAGGGTATGCATTTCTTCCCAGCACCTTCAGCATTTATTCTTTGTAGTTTTTGCTGATGGTTATTCTGAGTGGTGTGAGCTGATACCTCTTTGTGGTTGAATTTGCATGTGTCTCATAATGGGTTGAAATTGAGCTGTAAGACATGTCCTTTTTATTTTTCCAGCAGTGATGAGAGCTTATTTCTTCAAAGTGTTTTCTTAAAGTATGTGTCACCATTTGAAATATTTTGGCCATTATCTCCCTCAAGACATTTTGAGGGCAGGTTTCATTTACAGCCCTGCAGTACTTGTTCATATGAAGTGACCATTAGCTCAGGCTTTAAACCTGCTTTTGCAGGTAACGGCCAGAGAGCGACAGCCTTTCTACGTTCCCCTTGCTGGTACTAGGGAAACAGACCTACCGGCCAGTGTTGTTTTTCGGTTATAAATTAGAGTGCAATGTGCCCGGATAAACCCACAAATGTTGATGTCTCCTTGCTTTTGTTTGTTTTTAAATTTAATTTATATTTATTATTAGAGTAATATTCCATTGTGTACGTGGACCACTTCTTCTTGGTGCATTCCTCGGTTGATGGACATTTTCATTTCTTCCAAGCGCTGCCTATGGTAAATATTGCTGGCATACAGGTTTCCCAGCCTGTGACTTTTTGATTCTCATTTTCTCAGGTGATAGGCCAAGCAGTGGTTGTGATTGATGGACTGGTAGTTCATTGTTTCCCTTTTCAAAGCACCTACATTGTGTTTTCATTAGTGGCTCTTTACATGCCCCCCCTTACAACCGAGGGTACGCATTTCTCCACACTCCCTTCACCGTTTATTTTTTGCAGCATTTTTCCTAATGGCCATTCTGACTGCTGTGAGCTGATAGGGTTTTGTAATGTGGGTATGCATGTCATGAAAATTTTTAAAATTCATCATATTCCTATGCCTTTATCTTTTCTCTTAAAAGAAAAAACCGTGAGTACAATATAGCTCTTGAAATTGTCTTCTTCGAAGGTTGCCCTCTTCTGAATTTTTTGGTCGATTTTTGACCCCAGAAATTTTCTGGAGGGCAGGCGCCATTTACAGAACTGCAAGTTGGTGAAAATTTAGTGACCTTTTGCAGTGATTTCAAAGCTGCTGTTGTGGGAAACGTCCACAAGGAGGTAGCATTTCTCCATTCCCCAATCTGGGTTCTAGGGCAGCAGAGCCTTTCTGGAAGTCATTGTCCAGGTTGTAAATTAGAATGGAATTTGCCTGGAGAAATCCCCATAAGTTTATGTCTCATTACTTCTTCTTGGTTTTTAAAATTTTTTAAATCTGGGTAAAGTTTAGAATATTGTTTGTCCTAGGTGTACACAATCTAGTTCATTTGGACATTATGTATGTCTATTAATGTACAGATCCTCTTCCCATATAAAATATTACAGTGTTCCGTCGACCTCCCTTGCTATATGTTCGATCTTTTTGATACATGTATATAATATGTATTTGAATATGTATAGTAACACTAATCTTCATTTCTCAATTTCCCCCCTCCTTTCCTTTTAGATGAGCATAGTTTGTTTTCTACGCCTGTGAGTGTCTTTCTCTTTGGAAATATGTTCATCTGTGTCAGTTATTAGATAATGCCATAAGTGATAATATAAGATATAGGTCTTTTGCTTTCCGACCTCCTTCATGTTTTGTGATTATCTCCAGGCTCATCTATGGTGCCTCAAAGAGCAGTGCTTCAATGTTTTCCATGGCTAATATTCCATTGTGTACATGGACCACTTCTTCTTGGTGCATTCCTCTGTTGATGGACACTTTCGTTGCTTCCAAGTGTTGCCTATGGTAAATATTGCTGGAGTGCAGGATCGCCAGCCTGCGATTTTTGATTTTCATTTTCTCAGGTGATAGACCCAGCAGTGGGTATGATTGATTGACTGGTATGGTAGCTCAACGTTTACCTTTTCAAGGCACCTCAATTGTGCTTTCATTAGTGGCTCGTACCACGTCCCCCTTAGAATCGAGGGTACGCATTTCTCCACAATCACGTCAGCATTTCTTGTTTGCAGCATTTTTGTTGATGGCCATTCTGACTGGTGTGAGCTGATAGGTTTTTGTAATTTGGGTTTACATGTCTGTAAAAATTCCTACAATTCATCATTTTTCCACGCCTTTTTCTTTTCTGTTAAAAGAAAAAAGAAAAAAAAGTGTGAGTATAATATACCTCTTCAAATTTTCTTTTTGGAAGGTTGCACTCTAGAATATTTTGGTCGATTTTCGACCTCAGTATTTTTTGGAGGGCAGGTGTCATTTACAGACCTGCAATTGGTGAATATTTAGTGACCTTTTGCAGTGGGTTTAAAGCTGCTGTTGTGGGAAACGGCCACAAGGATGCAGCATTTCTCCATTCCCAAATCTGGGTACTAGGGCAGCAGAGCCGTTCTGGAAGTCGTTTGCCTAGGTTGTAAATTTGAATGGAATGTGCCAGGAGAACCCCCCATAAGTTTATGTCTCATTACTCCTAGTTGGTTGTTTTAATTTTTTCAATTGGGGTAATGGTTAGAATGTTGCTTGTCCAAGGTGTACATACTCTGGTTCATCTACATATTCTATATACCTATTTATGTAGAGATCCTCTTCCCGTGTAAATTGTTACACAGTGTTCCGTAAACCTTCCTTGCTATATGGTCGGTCTTTTTGATATATGTATATAATATGTATTTGTATACATATGGTAACGCCAATCTTCATGTATCCATTCCCCCCACCTTTCCTTGTAGATAAGCATAGTTTTTTTTAATAAGTCTGTGATTGACTTTCTCAGTGGAAATATGTTCATTTGTGTCAGTTATTAGAGAACGCGTATAAGTGATATCATAGGATATAGGACTTTTGCTTTCCGACTTACCTCATGTTCTGTGATTATCTCCAAGATCATCTATGGTGTCTCAAAGAGCAGTGTTTCATTGTTTTCCATGGCTAGTATTCATTGTGTACATGGGCCGCTTCTGCTTTTTCCTTTCATCTGTTGATGGACATTTTGGTTGCTTCACTGTCTTGTCTATTGTGAATAAGGCTGCAGTGCAGCTTTTGCAGCCCGGGTCTTCTTCATTCTGGTCTTCTCAGGTGAGAGGCCCATTGGTGCGCCTGCTGGATTGAATGGTACCTCAATTTTTCCTTTTCAACGCAGCTCCTTTCTGTTCTCATTATTAGCGTTTAACCCTTTTACATCTCACCAGCAGCTAGAGGGTACACAGTTCTCTAAAACCTCTTCAGCATTGATTGTTTGTAGACTTTTTGCCAATGGTCAGTCGACGGGTGTGAGTTGAAAACTTTTTGTAGATTAGATTGCATGAGTCTAATACTTCCTGAGGTTGAGCTTTTATCCATTTTCCTTTCTTTAAAAAGAGAGTGAGTACAACTTACCTCTTCATACTAGCTTCGTGAACATTTTGCCTGTTTTGAATTTTTTTTATCCATTCCCTACCTCAGCACAATTTTGAGGGCAGGCGTCCTTTACAGCCCTGAGTCCTTGTGAATGGTAAGTGACCATTAGCTGTGGGTTAAAAGCTGCTGTTGCGGGAATCGGCCACAAGGCGGCAGCATTTCTCCTTTACCAAATCTGGTTACTAGGGCAACAGAGCCTTACTGGAAGTGGTGTTCTAGGTTGTAAATTAGAATGGAATGTGCGAGGAAAAAGCCCTTTAAGTTTATGTCTCATTACTTCTTGTTGGTATCTTTAACTTAATTTTTATTTTTTATCACAGCAAACTTGATTACAATGTTTTGTTTGTTCTAGGTGTGCAAGATGTGGTTCTTTCACACATATACATATATCTATTTTTCTTCGGATCCTTTTCCCATGTAGGTTACGACACAATGTTGAGTAGTCTTCTCTTGGTATTGCGTAGGTCTTTGGTGATTATATATTTCACATATGTTTGTATCACTCTGTTAACCTCAATACGGTAATGTATCCAATCCTCACACCTTTCCATTTGGTGAACCATAAGTTTTTTTAATGAATCTATGATAGTGTTTCTCTGTGGAAATACCTTTGTTTGTATCATTTTTTAGGTAACACCTATATGTGATATGATAGGATATGTGTCTTTCGCTTTCTCACTTACACCAAGGTGCGTGATTACTTCTAGACTCATCTATGGTGCTGCAAATGGCATTGTTTCATTTTTTCACTAGCTCATATTCCATCTGTACATGTAGCAGTTCTTCATTGTCCACCCATCTGTCGTTGGACTTTTTGGTTACTTCCATATCTTGGCGATTGTTATACTATGCAATGCAGATTTGCGTACCTGTGTCCTTCCAATTCTGTCTTCTTAGGTTATAGGTCCAGGAATAGGTCTGCTGGATCATATGGTAGCTCAATGTTTACCTTTTAAAGGCACCTCTATTCTGTTCGCTTTAGTGGCTCTTTCCAGGTTACGTCCCACTTAAAGCGGAGGGTATGCATTTCTTCCCAGCACCTTCAGCATTTATTCTTTGTAGTTTTTGCTGATGGTTATTCTGAGTGGTGTGAGCTGATACCTCTTTGTGGTTGAATTTGCATGTGTCTCATAATGGGTTGAAATTGAGCTGTAAGACATGTCCTTTTTATTTTTCCAGCAGTGATGAGAGCTTATTTCTTCAAAGTGTTTTCTTAAAGTATGTGTCACCATTTGAAATATTTTGGCCATTATCTCCCTCAAGACATTTTGAGGGCAGGTTTCATTTACAGCCCTGCAGTACTTGTTCATATGAAGTGACCATTAGCTCAGGCTTTAAACCTGCTTTTGCAGGTAACGGCCAGAGAGCGACAGCCTTTCTACGTTCCCCTTGCTGGTACTAGGGAAACAGACCTACCGGCCAGTGTTGTTTTTCGGTTATAAATTAGAGTGCAATGTGCCCGGATAAACCCACAAATGTTGATGTCTCCTTGCTTTTGTTTGTTTTTAAATTTAATTTATATTTATTATTAGAGTAATATTCCATTGTGTACGTGGACCACTTCTTCTTGGTGCATTCCTCGGTTGATGGACATTTTCATTTCTTCCAAGCGCTGCCTATGGTAAATATTGCTGGCATACAGGTTTCCCAGCCTGTGACTTTTTGATTCTCATTTTCTCAGGTGATAGGCCAAGCAGTGGTTGTGATTGATGGACTGGTAGTTCATTGTTTCCCTTTTCAAAGCACCTACATTGTGTTTTCATTAGTGGCTCTTTACATGCCCCCCCTTACAACCGAGGGTACGCATTTCTCCACACTCCCTTCACCGTTTATTTTTTGCAGCATTTTTCCTAATGGCCATTCTGACTGCTGTGAGCTGATAGGGTTTTGTAATGTGGGTATGCATGTCATGAAAATTTTTAAAATTCATCATATTCCTATGCCTTTATCTTTTCTCTTAAAAGAAAAAACCGTGAGTACAATATAGCTCTTGAAATTGTCTTCTTCGAAGGTTGCCCTCTTCTGAATTTTTTGGTCGATTTTTGACCCCAGAAATTTTCTGGAGGGCAGGCGCCATTTACAGAACTGCAAGTTGGTGAAAATTTAGTGACCTTTTGCAGTGATTTCAAAGCTGCTGTTGTGGGAAACGTCCACAAGGAGGTAGCATTTCTCCATTCCCCAATCTGGGTTCTAGGGCAGCAGAGCCTTTCTGGAAGTCATTGTCCAGGTTGTAAATTAGAATGGAATTTGCCTGGAGAAATCCCCATAAGTTTATGTCTCATTACTTCTTCTTGGTTTTTAAAATTTTTTAAATCTGGGTAAAGTTTAGAATATTGTTTGTCCTAGGTGTACACAATCTAGTTCATTTGGACATTATGTATGTCTATTAATGTACAGATCCTCTTCCCATATAAAATATTACAGTGTTCCGTCGACCTCCCTTGCTATATGTTCGATCTTTTTGATACATGTATATAATATGTATTTGAATATGTATAGTAACACTAATCTTCATTTCTCAATTTCCCCCCTCCTTTCCTTTTAGATGAGCATAGTTTGTTTTCTACGCCTGTGAGTGTCTTTCTCTTTGGAAATATGTTCATCTGTGTCAGTTATTAGATAATGCCATAAGTGATAATATAAGATATAGGTCTTTTGCTTTCCGACCTCCTTCATGTTTTGTGATTATCTCCAGGCTCATCTATGGTGCCTCAAAGAGCAGTGCTTCAATGTTTTCCATGGCTAATATTCCATTGTGTACATGGACCACTTCTTCTTGGTGCATTCCTCTGTTGATGGACACTTTCGTTGCTTCCAAGTGTTGCCTATGGTAAATATTGCTGGAGTGCAGGATCGCCAGCCTGCGATTTTTGATTTTCATTTTCTCAGGTGATAGACCCAGCAGTGGGTATGATTGATTGACTGGTATGGTAGCTCAACGTTTACCTTTTCAAGGCACCTCAATTGTGCTTTCATTAGTGGCTCGTACCACGTCCCCCTTAGAATCGAGGGTACGCATTTCTCCACAATCACGTCAGCATTTCTTGTTTGCAGCATTTTTGTTGATGGCCATTCTGACTGGTGTGAGCTGATAGGTTTTTGTAATTTGGGTTTACATGTCTGTAAAAATTCCTACAATTCATCATTTTTCCACGCCTTTTTCTTTTCTGTTAAAAGAAAAAAGAAAAAAAAGTGTGAGTATAATATACCTCTTCAAATTTTCTTTTTGGAAGGTTGCACTCTAGAATATTTTGGTCGATTTTCGACCTCAGTATTTTTTGGAGGGCAGGTGTCATTTACAGACCTGCAATTGGTGAATATTTAGTGACCTTTTGCAGTGGGTTTAAAGCTGCTGTTGTGGGAAACGGCCACAAGGATGCAGCATTTCTCCATTCCCAAATCTGGGTACTAGGGCAGCAGAGCCGTTCTGGAAGTCGTTTGCCTAGGTTGTAAATTTGAATGGAATGTGCCAGGAGAACCCCCCATAAGTTTATGTCTCATTACTCCTAGTTGGTTGTTTTAATTTTTTCAATTGGGGTAATGGTTAGAATGTTGCTTGTCCAAGGTGTACATACTCTGGTTCATCTACATATTCTATATACCTATTTATGTAGAGATCCTCTTCCCGTGTAAATTGTTACACAGTGTTCCGTAAACCTTCCTTGCTATATGGTCGGTCTTTTTGATATATGTATATAATATGTATTTGTATACATATGGTAACGCCAATCTTCATGTATCCATTCCCCCCACCTTTCCTTGTAGATAAGCATAGTTTTTTTTAATAAGTCTGTGATTGACTTTCTCAGTGGAAATATGTTCATTTGTGTCAGTTATTAGAGAACGCGTATAAGTGATATCATAGGATATAGGACTTTTGCTTTCCGACTTACCTCATGTTCTGTGATTATCTCCAAGATCATCTATGGTGTCTCAAAGAGCAGTGTTTCATTGTTTTCCATGGCTAGTATTCATTGTGTACATGGGCCGCTTCTGCTTTTTCCTTTCATCTGTTGATGGACATTTTGGTTGCTTCACTGTCTTGTCTATTGTGAATAAGGCTGCAGTGCAGCTTTTGCAGCCCGGGTCTTCTTCATTCTGGTCTTCTCAGGTGAGAGGCCCATTGGTGCGCCTGCTGGATTGAATGGTACCTCAATTTTTCCTTTTCAACGCAGCTCCTTTCTGTTCTCATTATTAGCGTTTAACCCTTTTACATCTCACCAGCAGCTAGAGGGTACACAGTTCTCTAAAACCTCTTCAGCATTGATTGTTTGTAGACTTTTTGCCAATGGTCAGTCGACGGGTGTGAGTTGAAAACTTTTTGTAGATTAGATTGCATGAGTCTAATACTTCCTGAGGTTGAGCTTTTATCCATTTTCCTTTCTTTAAAAAGAGAGTGAGTACAACTTACCTCTTCATACTAGCTTCGTGAACATTTTGCCTGTTTTGAATTTTTTTTATCCATTCCCTACCTCAGCACAATTTTGAGGGCAGGCGTCCTTTACAGCCCTGAGTCCTTGTGAATGGTAAGTGACCATTAGCTGTGGGTTAAAAGCTGCTGTTGCGGGAATCGGCCACAAGGCGGCAGCATTTCTCCTTTACCAAATCTGGTTACTAGGGCAACAGAGCCTTACTGGAAGTGGTGTTCTAGGTTGTAAATTAGAATGGAATGTGCGAGGAAAAAGCCCTTTAAGTTTATGTCTCATTACTTCTTGTTGGTATCTTTAACTTAATTTTTATTTTTTATCACAGCAAACTTGATTACAATGTTTTGTTTGTTCTAGGTGTGCAAGATGTGGTTCTTTCACACATATACATATATCTATTTTTCTTCGGATCCTTTTCCCATGTAGGATACGACACAATGTTGAGTAGTCTTCTCTTGGTATTGCGTAGGTCTTTGGTGATTATATATTTCACATATGTTTGTATCACTCTGTTAACCTCAATACGGTAATGTATCCAATCCTCACACCTTTCCATTTGGTGAACCATAAGTTTTTTTAATGAATCTATGATAGTGTTTCTCTGTGGAAATACCTTTGTTTGTATCATTTTTTAGGTAACACCTATATGTGATATGATAGGATATGTGTCTTTCGCTTTCTCACTTACACCAAGGTGCGTGATTACTTCTAGACTCATCTATGGTGCTGCAAATGGCATTGTTTCATTTTTTCACTAGCTCATATTCCATCTGTACATGTAGCAGTTCTTCATTGTCCACCCATCTGTCGTTGGACTTTTTGGTTACTTCCATATCTTGGCGATTGTTATACTATGCAATGCAGATTTGCGTACCTGTGTCCTTCCAATTCTGTCTTCTTAGGTTATAGGTCCAGGAATAGGTCTGCTGGATCATATGGTAGCTCAATGTTTACCTTTTAAAGGCACCTCTATTCTGTTCGCTTTAGTGGCTCTTTCCAGGTTACGTCCCACTTAAAGCGGAAGGTATGCATTTCTTCCCAGCACCTTCAGCATTTATTCTTTGTAGTTTTTGCTGATGGTTATTCTGAGTGGTGTGAGCTGATACCTCTTTGTGGTTGAATTTGCATGTGTCTCATAATGGGTTGAAATTGAGCTGTAAGACATGTCCTTTTTATTTTTCCAGCTGTGATGAGAGCTTATTTCTTCAAAGTGTTTTCTTAAAGTATGTGTCACCATTTGAAATATTTTGGCCATTATCTCCCTCAAGACATTTTGAGGGCAGGTTTCATTTACAGCCCTGCAGTACTTGTTCATATGAAGTGACCATTAGCTCAGGCTTTAAACCTGCTTTTGCAGGTAACGGCCAGAGAGCGACAGCCTTTCTACGTTCCCCTTGCTGGTACTAGGGAAACAGACCTACCGGCCAGTGTTGTTTTTCGGTTATAAATTAGAGTGCAATGTGCCCGGATAAACCCACAAATGTTGATGTCTCCTTGCTTTTGTTTGTTTTTAAATTTAATTTATATTTATTATTAGAGTAATATTCCATTGTGTACGTGGACCACTTCTTCTTGGTGCATTCCTCGGTTGATGGACATTTTCATTTCTTCCAAGCGCTGCCTATGGTAAATATTGCTGGCATACAGGTTTCCCAGCCTGTGACTTTTTGATTCTCATTTTCTCAGGTGATAGGCCAAGCAGTGGTTGTGATTGATGGACTGGTAGTTCATTGTTTCCCTTTTCAAAGCACCTACATTGTGTTTTCATTAGTGGCTCTTTACATGCCCCCCCTTACAACCGAGGGTACGCATTTCTCCACACTCCCTTCACCGTTTATTTTTTGCAGCATTTTTCCTAATGGCCATTCTGACTGCTGTGAGCTGATAGGGTTTTGTAATGTGGGTATGCATGTCATGAAAATTTTTAAAATTCATCATATTCCTATGCCTTTATCTTTTCTCTTAAAAGAAAAAACCGTGAGTACAATATAGCTCTTGAAATTGTCTTCTTCGAAGGTTGCCCTCTTCTGAATTTTTTGGTCGATTTTTGACCCCAGAAATTTTCTGGAGGCCAGGCGCCATTTACAGAACTGCAAGTTGGTGAAAATTTAGTGACCTTTTGCAGTGATTTCAAAGCTGCTGTTGTGGGAAACGTCCACAAGGAGGTAGCATTTCTCCATTCCCCAATCTGGGTTCTAGGGCAGCAGAGCCTTTCTGGAAGTCATTGTCCAGGTTGTAAATTAGAATGGAATTTGCCTGGAGAAATCCCCATAAGTTTATGTCTCATTACTTCTTCTTGGTTTTTAAAATTTTTTAAATCTGGGTAAAGTTTAGAATATTGTTTGTCCTAGGTGTACACAATCTAGTTCATTTGGACATTATGTATGTCTATTAATGTACAGATCCTCTTCCCATATAAAATATTACAGTGTTCCGTCGACCTCCCTTGCTATATGTTCGATCTTTTTGATACATGTATATAATATGTATTTGAATATGTATAGTAACACTAATCTTCATTTCTCAATTTCCCCCCTCCTTTCCTTTTAGATGAGCATAGTTTGTTTTCTACGCCTGTGAGTGTCTTTCTCTTTGGAAATATGTTCATCTGTGTCAGTTATTAGATAATGCCATAAGTGATAATATAAGATATAGGTCTTTTGCTTTCCGACCTCCTTCATGTTTTGTGATTATCTCCAGGCTCATCTATGGTGCCTCAAAGAGCAGTGCTTCAATGTTTTCCATGGCTAATATTCCATTGTGTACATGGACCACTTCTTCTTGGTGCATTCCTCTGTTGATGGACACTTTCGTTGCTTCCAAGTGTTGCCTATGGTAAATATTGCTGGAGTGCAGGATCGCCAGCCTGCGATTTTTGATTTTCATTTTCTCAGGTGATAGACCCAGCAGTGGGTATGATTGATTGACTGGTATGGTAGCTCAACGTTTACCTTTTCAAGGCACCTCAATTGTGCTTTCATTAGTGGCTCGTACCACGTCCCCCTTAGAATCGAGGGTACGCATTTCTCCACAATCACGTCAGCATTTCTTGTTTGCAGCATTTTTGTTGATGGCCATTCTGACTGGTGTGAGCTGATAGGTTTTTGTAATTTGGGTTTACATGTCTGTAAAAATTCCTACAATTCATCATTTTTCCACGCCTTTTTCTTTTCTGTTAAAAGAAAAAAGAAAAAAAAGTGTGAGTATAATATACCTCTTCAAATTTTCTTTTTGGAAGGTTGCACTCTAGAATATTTTGGTCGATTTTCGACCTCAGTATTTTTTGGAGGGCAGGTGTCATTTACAGACCTGCAATTGGTGAATATTTAGTGACCTTTTGCAGTGGGTTTAAAGCTGCTGTTGTGGGAAACGGCCACAAGGATGCAGCATTTCTCCATTCCCAAATCTGGGTACTAGGGCAGCAGAGCCGTTCTGGAAGTCGTTTGCCTAGGTTGTAAATTTGAATGGAATGTGCCAGGAGAACCCCCCATAAGTTTATGTCTCATTACTCCTAGTTGGTTGTTTTAATTTTTTCAATTGGGGTAATGGTTAGAATGTTGCTTGTCCAAGGTGTACATACTCTGGTTCATCTACATATTCTATATACCTATTTATGTAGAGATCCTCTTCCCGTGTAAATTGTTACACAGTGTTCCGTAAACCTTCCTTGCTATATGGTCGGTCTTTTTGATATATGTATATAATATGTATTTGTATACATATGGTAACGCCAATCTTCATGTATCCATTCCCCCCACCTTTCCTTGTAGATAAGCATAGTTTTTTTTAATAAGTCTGTGATTGACTTTCTCAGTGGAAATATGTTCATTTGTGTCAGTTATTAGAGAACGCGTATAAGTGATATCATAGGATATAGGACTTTTGCTTTCCGACTTACCTCATGTTCTGTGATTATCTCCAAGATCATCTATGGTGTCTCAAAGAGCAGTGTTTCATTGTTTTCCATGGCTAGTATTCATTGTGTACATGGGCCGCTTCTGCTTTTTCCTTTCATCTGTTGATGGACATTTTGGTTGCTTCACTGTCTTGTCTATTGTGAATAAGGCTGCAGTGCAGCTTTTGCAGCCCGGGTCTTCTTCATTCTGGTCTTCTCAGGTGAGAGGCCCATTGGTGCGCCTGCTGGATTGAATGGTACCTCAATTTTTCCTTTTCAACGCAGCTCCTTTCTGTTCTCATTATTAGCGTTTAACCCTTTTACATCTCACCAGCAGCTAGAGGGTACACAGTTCTCTAAAACCTCTTCAGCATTGATTGTTTGTAGACTTTTTGCCAATGGTCAGTCGACGGGTGTGAGTTGAAAACTTTTTGTAGATTAGATTGCATGAGTCTAATACTTCCTGAGGTTGAGCTTTTATCCATTTTCCTTTCTTTAAAAAGAGAGTGAGTACAACTTACCTCTTCATACTAGCTTCGTGAACATTTTGCCTGTTTTGAATTTTTTTTATCCATTCCCTACCTCAGCACAATTTTGAGGGCAGGCGTCCTTTACAGCCCTGAGTCCTTGTGAATGGTAAGTGACCATTAGCTGTGGGTTAAAAGCTGCTGTTGCGGGAATCGGCCACAAGGCGGCAGCATTTCTCCTTTACCAAATCTGGTTACTAGGGCAACAGAGCCTTACTGGAAGTGGTGTTCTAGGTTGTAAATTAGAATGGAATGTGCGAGGAAAAAGCCCTTTAAGTTTATGTCTCATTACTTCTTGTTGGTATCTTTAACTTAATTTTTATTTTTTATCACAGCAAACTTGATTACAATGTTTTGTTTGTTCTAGGTGTGCAAGATGTGGTTCTTTCACACATATACATATATCTATTTTTCTTCGGATCCTTTTCCCATGTAGGATACGACACAATGTTGAGTAGTCTTCTCTTGGTATTGCGTAGGTCTTTGGTGATTATATATTTCACATATGTTTGTATCACTCTGTTAACCTCAATACGGTAATGTATCCAATCCTCACACCTTTCCATTTGGTGAACCATAAGTTTTTTTAATGAATCTATGATAGTGTTTCTCTGTGGAAATACCTTTGTTTGTATCATTTTTTAGGTAACACCTATATGTGATATGATAGGATATGTGTCTTTCGCTTTCTCACTTACACCAAGGTGCGTGATTACTTCTAGACTCATCTATGGTGCTGCAAATGGCATTGTTTCATTTTTTCACTAGCTCATATTCCATCTGTACATGTAGCAGTTCTTCATTGTCCACCCATCTGTCGTTGGACTTTTTGGTTACTTCCATATCTTGGCGATTGTTATACTATGCAATGCAGATTTGCGTACCTGTGTCCTTCCAATTCTGTCTTCTTAGGTTATAGGTCCAGGAATAGGTCTGCTGGATCATATGGTAGCTCAATGTTTACCTTTTAAAGGCACCTCTATTCTGTTCGCTTTAGTGGCTCTTTCCAGGTTACGTCCCACTTAAAGCGGAGGGTATGCATTTCTTCCCAGCACCTTCAGCATTTATTCTTTGTAGTTTTTGCTGATGGTTATTCTGAGTGGTGTGAGCTGATACCTCTTTGTGGTTGAATTTGCATGTGTCTCATAATGGGTTGAAATTGAGCTGTAAGACATGTCCTTTTTATTTTTCCAGCTGTGATGAGAGCTTATTTCTTCAAAGTGTTTTCTTAAAGTATGTGTCACCATTTGAAATATTTTGGCCATTATCTCCCTCAAGACATTTTGAGGGCAGGTTTCATTTACAGCCCTGCAGTACTTGTTCATATGAAGTGACCATTAGCTCAGGCTTTAAACCTGCTTTTGCAGGTAACGGCCAGAGAGCGACAGCCTTTCTACGTTCCCCTTGCTGGTACTAGGGAAACAGACCTACCGGCCAGTGGTGTTTTTCGGTTATAAATTAGAGTGCAATGTGCCCGGATAAACCCACAAATGTTGATGTCTCCTTGCTTTTGTTTGTTTTTAAATTTAATTTATATTTATTATTAGAGTAATATTCCATTGTGTACGTGGACCACTTCTTCTTGGTGCATTCCTCGGTTGATGGACATTTTCATTTCTTCCAAGCGCTGCCTATGGTAAATATTGCTGGCATACAGGTTTCCCAGCCTGTGACTTTTTGATTCTCATTTTCTCAGGTGATAGGCCAAGCAGTGGTTGTGATTGATGGACTGGTAGTTCATTGTTTCCCTTTTCAAAGCACCTACATTGTGTTTTCATTAGTGGCTCTTTACATGCCCCCCCTTACAACCGAGGGTACGCATTTCTCCACACTCCCTTCACCGTTTATTTTTTGCAGCATTTTTCCTAATGGCCATTCTGACTGCTGTGAGCTGATAGGGTTTTGTAATGTGGGTATGCATGTCATGAAAATTTTTAAAATTCATCATATTCCTATGCCTTTATCTTTTCTCTTAAAAGAAAAAACCGTGAGTACAATATAGCTCTTGAAATTGTCTTCTTCGAAGGTTGCCCTCTTCTGAATTTTTTGGTCGATTTTTGACCCCAGAAATTTTCTGGAGGCCAGGCGCCATTTACAGAACTGCAAGTTGGTGAAAATTTAGTGACCTTTTGCAGTGATTTCAAAGCTGCTGTTGTGGGAAACGTCCACAAGGAGGTAGCATTTCTCCATTCCCCAATCTGGGTTCTAGGGCAGCAGAGCCTTTCTGGAAGTCATTGTCCAGGTTGTAAATTAGAATGGAATTTGCCTGGAGAAATCCCCATAAGTTTATGTCTCATTACTTCTTCTTGGTTTTTAAAATTTTTTAAATCTGGGTAAAGTTTAGAATATTGTTTGTCCTAGGTGTACACAATCTAGTTCATTTGGACATTATGTATGTCTATTAATGTACAGATCCTCTTCCCATATAAAATATTACAGTGTTCCGTCGACCTCCCTTGCTATATGTTCGATCTTTTTGATACATGTATATAATATGTATTTGAATATGTATAGTAACACTAATCTTCATTTCTCAATTTCCCCCCTCCTTTCCTTTTAGATGAGCATAGTTTGTTTTCTACGCCTGTGAGTGTCTTTCTCTTTGGAAATATGTTCATCTGTGTCAGTTATTAGATAATGCCATAAGTGATAATATAAGATATAGGTCTTTTGCTTTCCGACCTCCTTCATGTTTTGTGATTATCTCCAGGCTCATCTATGGTGCCTCAAAGAGCAGTGCTTCAATGTTTTCCATGGCTAATATTCCATTGTGTACATGGACCACTTCTTCTTGGTGCATTCCTCTGTTGATGGACACTTTCGTTGCTTCCAAGTGTTGCCTATGGTAAATATTGCTGGAGTGCAGGATCGCCAGCCTGCGATTTTTGATTTTCATTTTCTCAGGTGATAGACCCAGCAGTGGGTATGATTGATTGACTGGTATGGTAGCTCAACGTTTACCTTTTCAAGGCACCTCAATTGTGCTTTCATTAGTGGCTCGTACCACGTCCCCCTTAGAATCGAGGGTACGCATTTCTCCACAATCACGTCAGCATTTCTTGTTTGCAGCATTTTTGTTGATGGCCATTCTGACTGGTGTGAGCTGATAGGTTTTTGTAATTTGGGTTTACATGTCTGTAAAAATTCCTACAATTCATCATTTTTCCACGCCTTTTTCTTTTCTGTTAAAAGAAAAAAGAAAAAAAAGTGTGAGTATAATATACCTCTTCAAATTTTCTTTTTGGAAGGTTGCACTCTAGAATATTTTGGTCGATTTTCGACCTCAGTATTTTTTGGAGGGCAGGTGTCATTTACAGACCTGCAATTGGTGAATATTTAGTGACCTTTTGCAGTGGGTTTAAAGCTGCTGTTGTGGGAAACGGCCACAAGGATGCAGCATTTCTCCATTCCCAAATCTGGGTACTAGGGCAGCAGAGCCGTTCTGGAAGTCGTTTGCCTAGGTTGTAAATTTGAATGGAATGTGCCAGGAGAACCCCCCATAAGTTTATGTCTCATTACTCCTAGTTGGTTGTTTTAATTTTTTCAATTGGGGTAATGGTTAGAATGTTGCTTGTCCAAGGTGTACATACTCTGGTTCATCTACATATTCTATATACCTATTTATGTAGAGATCCTCTTCCCGTGTAAATTGTTACACAGTGTTCCGTAAACCTTCCTTGCTATATGGTCGGTCTTTTTGATATATGTATATAATATGTATTTGTATACATATGGTAACGCCAATCTTCATGTATCCATTCCCCCCACCTTTCCTTGTAGATAAGCATAGTTTTTTTTAATAAGTCTGTGATTGACTTTCTCAGTGGAAATATGTTCATTTGTGTCAGTTATTAGAGAACGCGTATAAGTGATATCATAGGATATAGGACTTTTGCTTTCCGACTTACCTCATGTTCTGTGATTATCTCCAAGATCATCTATGG
>NW_028121921.1:0-40859 GCF_965194805.1 Balaenoptera borealis | reverse complement strand
GTAAGTATACTCCAATAAACATGTATTTAAAAAAACCCACAACATTGTAAATCAACTACACTTGAAAATATTTCTTAAGTGCAAACAATTTTCTGAATGTAAGTTTTACTGTGTGTGTGTGTACCACAGGTTCAATATATATGAATTATGTCAAATTGATTACATTGCTTTTCAAAATAAAGAATTTTTGATATTTTACATCAGCCTCATGTTATAAATGCAGAAAAACTATATTATTTTTTTCTAAAGTTCAGAAATAGCCATTTTGCTCATTCGGTATGCTATAAACCATTAACTATTAAAAAGGGATTCGTGACCTCTTCCTTCCAAAGAAATATTTCTCCACTCACACAAGTTTAATAGAATGTTCCACCATGAACTGACTTCCCACCTTAGAGACACGAGATTTGCATCCTGAAATCTCTTTCTTGCAAAAATGTCCAATTATCATCCTAGCATTACAGAAAAGAAATGCTTTTTTCCAGATCTCAAATTCCATACAACTTTAGTCAAGACATCATGTATGTTTTTTTTTCACACGCACACAGACTGTATTTTATTTTTACAAGAGATAAATCAACTGACACCAAGCACTGTAAATGGATGACCACAACAAAAGCAACAATGGTTGCAATTACCAAACACGAAACACACTCATACTATGTCATAATATTGACATTCAGTCCAGTAATCCTCCACTGTAACAGCTCATTTACTTTGCAGTGAAAGACATCATGCATTTTAAAATAATCAGCACTCACCTGAGGTCTTTAAAAATCAACATAAACATAATGTTGTGTTCTCTTTCATTTACTCTGGTTCTAAGTGGTCATTTCTAAACGAAAGTATTTAAGTATGTTAACGTCATCTTATAGCATCATATTTCAAATGACTACCGTGTCTCCAAAGATGAAATATGAGGAACTCACAATTAGGCTCTCCAAAGTTTTGCTCTCTGAATGTGTATGACCCTTCTGCTGAACTCCACACTGTTCATTATTCTCTGAGAATATTCTTTTTCTTGTATGGCCATCTCACATGCTCTTTCATTTCATGAAGTTTTTTCCTACAATGTTATGCCTAGTTTATTTCTGAGAATATGCATTATTTCAGAATGATATTTATAGACACAAAGACTTCTCTATAATTCCCTGAGAGTTTCAAGAACTCCTTCTTTTTTTTTTTTTTAATACCTAGATTCTGAAGCTCTCCACAAAGCATTACTAAACTTGCATTTACATAAGTATCTACATATTAATCACACATTAATGCATTCACAATTGTATTATGATTTATTGCTAATTTTGGAGCTGTCTTATATACCACCCTCTTGGAAATCACTTTAATATTTGCACTTAGGACTTGAAAGAGAATGGATAAATAAAAACCTGAAGAATATGCAAATACAATTTATATATTTCTCATAAAATTAGGTGATTATCTAACCTTTATCCAGAAAAAAAGAAGAGCCCAGATACTCTGCAGGCATGATCCTCGAGAATGTGTGGTCTTCCAGCAGGAAAACATGCAGTAATCCATGTGGCAGGGCAGAGTTTACCTGTGACCAGCTGGGGTTAGTGACCTATGCATTCCTTACATGCAACATATCAGGAGTGGAAAAAGGGAATTTGTCCGTTGTGGCAATAAGTATAATGAAGATTTGTAGCAGGTCATGCTCATATGTTCAACACAGGTACAATCAAAAGTTTGCTCAATTCTGGTAGATCTAAGTCTGTATCTGTTACCTTGTCTTTAACGAGGAAATGTCAGAACTGACTTACCAAAAAAAAAGTGTTTTGTTTGTTTGTTTGTTTTAATTAGAGTCACGGTGAGTAAGGCAGAGTTCAGAACAGCTAATGTGACTTAGTGATTCTCTCATCAGGAAATACAGTTTCTACTTCCCTGTTTATTCTCCACATCCTGTAGTAAGTCAAGTTTCAATGAAAGATAAATCTACAGCGTGAAAAGAAAAGAAAACTTACAGGTGTTGATAGGGTCATTTTGACAGGTTTTACCACGTATGTCAGTGTTTCTGGGGATGGACACAAGCCAGAGCTCCCTACTCTGACATTTTCACTGATGTCATTCCCCTTGATCCTCAATTTGAAAGTGGATAAAAATGCTTTCTATGCTTTCTTCTTTAAGAAATTAAATAAAGAATGTTTTCTAGACATGATCCTCTAATGATCTGCAGTCAGTGGTCATCAACAGACGAAAAGCACAGAATCTCATCCCCACAGAAGGGTGACATTCAGTCAGGTAAGAAAATTCTCCCCGAAATCAGAGCTTCATCTTTAACATGCAATCAAAGGCTTTCACAGGTTCTTCATCACTCTGCACTCAGCCCTACCATATGGGATTGGCTCTGAGAATCTCACATCAGATGACTGACAAACATGTCATAGTACACTGATCTGGTACCAGATCCTGCCTCTCTTAATGATCTCCCACAGGGACATTGGAATATTCTAGGATATTTCCTGGAGCCCTCTATTCTACACAGGTACACTTCCAAGTAGAAACAGAAGCTTGGATTCTCACTGGGACCCCTGCTCTGTCCAACCAACCTCTCTAGAAATATGATGTTCTAATCTCTCCTGATTAGAACATTTCAAGGTCTCTCCCTGTGCTAATTTAGTAAAGGTAAAAGAGAAACAAGAAAGAGCAAACTATGCAGGGAGCAATATATAAGATTCCTTTACTTAACGTATTTATCTGATATACCCAAATACTGAGAAATATAGATTCATTTCATAATGTTCAAGAAAAGAGGAGGAGGAACCTCCATGCCAACAGTATATATAAAATGGAATCAATATTGCATAAGCTCCAGCTTAAGCTTAGCTACGAGGTACTAACCCTTCTCATAAAGAAGCAATAGTTCTCCATCATTTGAAGCACACTGAGGACTCAGACAGCTGGACACTGAAGGTGTAGCCTCCTCACTCGAATTCTGTACCTGCATCACAGAGCAGTGAAATATTCCCAAAGAATTATTAAGGATGAGGGGGGGGGGAGGCGAAATAAAAAAGATGAATCCATCGTCTGTCCTACCGTCTGTTCTGTCGGATATTACCACCATCTTGGCCCAATATGACCTTCCCACTTTTCTCTGGGTCTCCCTACTTTCCACCTCCATCCTCTCATTATATCTTACCTACACTTGGGAATGACTCTAGTTTTTCCACTTATCTTTATCAACAAGTAATCCAAATAGCAACTGTGTATATAACTCCTTAGAAACCTCAGGTCTGACTCAGTAATAATACATGACCTTCAAAGTCCAAAGTTTTCCTAATTCCCTTCATTATTATTTTTTTCTAATTTCCATGTACTTACACTCTTAAGACCTCCACTGTTCTCAGGTTCGTCTTCCCTGCAAAATCTGTCAACCTAGACATAGACTTAAGTACCACCCTCTAATTATCTCCTAGGGAATCCAGTTTTTAAAAAAGCCTCAGCAAGCCTTATGGACTTTATTAAAGACTCTTTAAGATAACCCATGGGAGATAGCAGCACACCCACAGATATCTACCTAATACACCCTCAGAGTAATTTTTTTTTTCTCTTTTATAAAGTCTCTTCTGGCCAATGAAGACTCTCAGCTCTTCTTCTTCAACATATGCAGTGTCTCACCCTTCTGATTACTCTCTGCTCTATCCCAGGTCCACTCCCTTTCCTGATATTACATTCTTTCCCAATTTTGTATGTTGGTAAAATCAAATAACATAAAATATAACATGTTAGTTATTATAAAGTGCACCGTTCAGTGATATTAAATGCATTCATATTATTGGGCGATCAACATCACCATTTATCTTTCTAATTCTTTTCTACGTTTTAAAACTGTAACTCTATATCCTTTAAATATAACTTTCCTTTTTGTTCCATAACCACCTGAAAAGCGTCATTGCCCTCCCAATTTCTATGGTTTTGACTACACTAAGTACCCCCATATAATTGAAATAAGTAGTTGTATTGTTATGACTCACTAAAAGTCACAAAAATGGCATTTTTGGTAGCTAAATTTCCTCAAGATTCATCCATGTTGTAGCATATTCCTAGATCTTTTCCTTTTTAACACTGAATAATATTGTATTATATGGGTATACCACACTTTGCTTATCCAGGAACTAGTGGATGAACACTTAGGTTGCTTTCATATTTTAGCTACTGTGATTATTACTGCTCTAAACACTGGAGTACAAATATTTCTTTAAGACCCTGATTTCAATACCTTTGGGTATACCTCATAGTAAAATTCCTGGATCATGTAGTAAGTCTATTTTTCAATATCTGAAAAATTGCCATACTCTTTTGCAAAGCAGCTGTATCATTCTGCATTCCCTCTGACATAGCACAATGGTTCCAACTCCCTCACATCCTCACCAATAGTTGTTTTCTGCTTGTGTATGTGTGTGTGTGCTTGTGTGTATATGCATGCACACAAATATATAAACATGCATTTAGTGATATGGAGCATCTATTCAAGTGCTTAGTCATTTGTACATCTTTGTGAAGAACCATCTATTCAAGTCTTTTATCCATTTTTGAATCAGGGTGTTTGCTTTTTGTTCAGTTGTAGGAGTTCTCTGTATATTCTGAATAGAAATCTCTTGTCAGATAGATGGCTCTGAAATATTTTCTCCCATCTTGTGGGTTGCCATTTTATTCTGTTTACATTTCTTTGATACACATTTTTTTTTAACTTATGTACTGAAAATTGTTTATTTTTTTGTTAGCTGTACCTTTGTTGTTCCTTCGTTTCATATGGAGGAAAACACTGCCAAATCCAATATCATGAAGCTCTTGTCCTCTATCTTCTTCTAAGACTTTTTATATTATTAGGTCTTATATTTAGTTTCTTGATACGTTTTCATTAATTTTTGCATATGATGTTAGGTAAGGGTCCATCCTCTTTCTTTTGCATGTTGCCCACAAGACTTCTCAGCACCATGTGTTGAAAATACTATCCTTTCTACTTTGAAAAGTCTTGGCAACTTGTCAAAAATCATTTGGCCATATATCAGGGTTTACTTCTGGGTGTTGTATTCTATTCTATTCTATTGGTCTTGAATAAGGGAGAAAATAGTATAACCTATCCAGGTTGATGAAGAACATAAAGAAAGACCAGGACTGAGAATTAGGAGGGCAATATAAAACAGCAGGGAGTAAAAGACAGTGTGAGAGAAGATCTTGTATTTGCGAGTTCATGGAAATAGGATCATGCTAAAACCACTAAACGCCTGCCTTTGAACAATACGGTAAATGTGCCAGCAAGAAACATAACACTTACCCATCTCTGGGAAATATAGTATGGGCATAAAGATAAACTACACACAAATATATTAAAAAGGGAAGGGTTTTCATGGTGTGAGAATATTGTGGCATTTGAAATACAATTTACTTCTGTTCTACCATTGTCTCTAAAATTTATCAAAGTGTATATACAAGCAATTCCAATTCTGGTAATGTGCTTGACAGGTTTATATATGAACTTCAGTAGAGCAGTAAATGTACATTCATAGTAGGACTGTTCCCTAAACCAAAAAACAAAACACAAAAACTGCAAAGACTAGAGTTCACTTTGTCAACACACATACAGATGCAATGATGGTTAACGGTCCGAAAACAGAAGGTGAGCATGGGTGCAAGAGGTTAATCCCCAGGCTGGGGTGGGGTGCAGAGTTTGAGGGTAACACAAGTAGAAAAGGCTTTTGTCCTATCCTTGATTTTTGAGGTATGGAAATTCACAGGTCACTACCTTCATTTCAAACTGAATGAATGCACTATTCAATTTTTTTAGACAGGCGAAGTAAACATGAGTGATAATAAATTTCAAACTGTCGCTAATCAAATAAGATACTAAGAAAACTTAAATAATATGATTTAGGAATGAAGTAGAGAGATTGTCCAACATGGTAGCATTCAAAGACCCAGAGCTTGATGCCTCTCATGGGCACACCAAAGTCACAACTGTTTACAGAACAGCAATTGATGAAAAAGGCCGGGACCTACCATAAAAGATGTTTTACAGCTAAAGATATAAGGAAGGCACCTCGACAAGACAGAAAGGAAGGGCAAAATCTCAATAGAGTCAAGACCCATACCACCAAGTGGGTGGCCCACAAATGGGAGGATAATTACAATTTCAGAGGTGCTCCCAGGTAGCAAGGGGTATGAAGCCAACATCAGGCTCCCAAGCCCAGGGATCCTGTTGTGGAAAGAAGAGCTCCTAGAAAGTTGGGCTTTGAAGACCAGTAGTGCTTATTTTCCAGAGAGCCAGAGGGATGTGGGAAATAGAGATTCCACTCTTAAAAGATGCTCACAAAATCCCACATGATCTGAGAATCAGAACAGAAGCAGTCATTTGAAAGGATCCCGGGTCACACCTACCTCCTGATCTTGGAGAGTCTCCCAGAGAGGCAAGAGGCAACTACAGCACAGCCTCAGGGACAGAGACACTGGCAGCAGCCATTCGGGGGAGCTCCTTCTACCTCGTGGACGCTGGTACCAGCAAGCATAATTTCAGAATCCTCCCTGTAGCTTATCAGCCTCAGGACCGAGCCCCACCCATTTCCACCAGACTACAGACGCAAGTACTAGGATGCTGCAGGCCAAGCAACTAACTGAGCAGGGGCATAGCCCCATCCACCAGCAAACAGGCTGCCTTCAGATCCTCTCAGTGCACAGCTGCCCCTGGACATGGGTCCAGCCACCAAAAGCCCCAGGACCAGCCTCCACACCTCAGTGGACAGGCACCAGCCCCAGAGTCCCTGGCCCCTCTGACAAGTGAGCCTGCTCTGGCCTTGGAGTCAGCCTCACCATCGGCAGGTGGTAACTGCACAGGGACTGGATGGAGCTTGGACCTACCCAACAGCAAACCTGCTTTAGCAGTGGGATCAGCCTCATACACCAACAGGCACACACCAGCTCCAGGAATACCACAGCCCAGCAGCCTGTGTAACCAGGCCACTTAATTGCAGGCCAGAAGCAGCCATGGACTCAGCTGGGTCCTGACCCTGCCCATCAGAATGCCAACACAAGATTAGGGATACCCCCGGCCCTGCAGAGAGCTGTGTCAGGAACAGTGATCCAACACCAACTCTGTGGCTCCTGGGCCCTGCAGCCAGAACGCAGAACCTGTCTCTTCCTCCCAGTAGCCAGCATAGCCCCAGAACCAGTGACTGGGCACTAGCCCTGATATCACCTGGACTGCAATTCTACCCATAAGTGAACCAGCACCAGATTTGGTGTCCCCCAGAGTTGTGCAGCCAGCTGCCTTATGATTTAGTCTCACCAAGCAGCACAGACAGCCTCCATACAAGGCAGAGCCTGGCAAACAAGCAGTCTGGGGGCAGCCAAGCCTACCAGACTACCCACAGTAGTCAGCCCGCCACAGCAGAAGAGCCCAAGCAGCCCACATAGGGGGTACACCTAGAATATATAGCTCTAGTGACCAGGGGAGAGGGGGCTGCTGGGACCCATAGGACAGCTCCTACAAAAGGCCACTTCCCCAAGGTCAGGAAATGTAACGAACCTACTACACACATAGCAATAAAAACAGGAAGTTAAGAAAAATGAGGTGACACAGAAACACGATCCAAATGAAGGACCAAGATAAGAATTCAGAAGAAGATCTAAGTGAAGTGGAGATAGCCAATCTCCTCAACAAAGGGTTCAAGGTAATGACTGTAAAGATGATCAAAGAACTCAGGAGAAGAATGGACGACCAGAGCAAGAAGTTAGAATTTTTTTTTAAAAAGAGTTAGACCATTAAAGAACAACAAAACAGAGATGAGGAATACAATAACCAAAATGAAAAATACATTAAAGGAAACTACTGTAGACTAAATGATACAGAGGAATGAATCAGAAAACTGAAGGACAGAGTACTGGCAATCACTGAAGATGAACGGTAAAACAATAGATTAAAATGAAATGAGGAAAGTTGAACAGACTTGTGAAACAACATCAAGTGTACTAATATTTGCATTATACTGGTCCCAGAAGCAAAAAAGGAAAGACAAAGCAGTGTAGAACATACCTGAAGACATAAGAGTTGAAAACTTCCCTAACCTGGGAAAGAAAACAGACATCCAAGTCCAATAAACACAGTAAGGCCAAAACAGGATCAACCCAAAGAGGACCACACCAAGACTCATTGTAATTAAAATGGAAAAAAAAATAAAGATAAAAAGACACTATTAAAAGGAGCAAAGGAAAAGCAACAAGTTACAAACATGGGAAATTGCATAAAGTTATCTGCTGACTTTTCAGGATAACCTCTGCATGCCAGAAGGGAGTGGCATGGTATATTTAAAGTCATGAAAGGGAAAAGCCTATAAGCAAAAATACTCTACCCAGCAAGGCTCTCCTTCAGATTTGATGGTGAGATCTAAAGTTTTACAGAGAAGCAAAACTAAAAGAGCTCAACATCGCCAAACCAGCTTTATGAGAAATCTTAAAGGGGCTTTTCTAAGTGAAAAAGAAAAGGTCACGATTGAAACATAAAAATTAGGAAAGGAAACCTACTAAATGAAAAACCTCATTGGTTAAGGCAAATATTCAACAAAGGTAGTAAATCAACCATGGACACAGCTAATAGGAAGGATGAAAAAAAAACAGTAATAAAATCATCTATATTCACAATAAGAAGTTAAGGGACACACAAAACAAGTAGATGTAAAATATAAGGTCAAATTCAGTAACTGTGGGGGAGCAGAGTAACAATGCAGGGTTGTTAGTGTCCATGTGAAATTAAGAGCTCAGCAACTTAAATAATCACACACACACACACACACACACACACACACATAAACAAAACTGAAAGAAATCCAAACATAATATTAAAGATAGTCCTCACATCACAGATGAAGGGAATAAAAGGGGAAGAAAGGAACACTGAAGAAATTAAAGAGGGATTCTAAAAATACCCAAGACAAATGAAAATGAACACAAAATGATCCAAAATCTATGGGACACAGCCAACGCAGTTCACAGGGGGAAGTTATAGTGATACAAGCTTATTCTTAGGAATCAAGAAAAATATCAAATAAACAACCTAACATTACACCTGAAGGAATTAGAAAAAGAAGAAAAAACAAAACTCAAAGCTGTCAGAAAGGAAAATTAAGAAAACTATACCATATGCAATGACATCAAAAAGAATAAGATACCTAGGAATAAACACACCTAAGCAGGTAAAAGACATGTGCTCAGAAATCTATCAGCCATTGGTGAAAGAAGTTGAAGACAACACAAAAAGATGGAAAAATATAGCATGTGCATCGACTGGAAGAATTAATACTGTTAAAATAACCATACTACCAAAGACAATCTACAGATTTAATGCAATCCCTATCAGAATACCAAAGCATTTTCACAGAACTTGAAAAAGTAATTTTAAAATTTGTATAGAAACACAAAGACCCCAAATAGCCAAACAATCTTGAGAAAGAACACAGCTGGAGGCATCACGCACCTTGACTTCAGACTATACTGCAAAGCGACAGTAATCAAAGAGAAAGGGACCAGAGCAAAAACAGACACAAAGATCACTGGAATAGAATAGAGATCCCAGAAGTAAGCCCACCCACTTATATTTAATTGATTTATGACAAAGCAGGCAATATGGAGAAAAAACTGTCTCTTCAATAAGTGGTACTGGGAAAACTGGTCAGCTACATGGAAAAGAATAAAATTAGATTATTTTAGCACACCATATATAAAATAAATGCAAAACTGAATAAAGGCCTAAATGTAGGACCAGAAACCATAAAACCCCTAGAGGAAAATATAGAACATTCTTCAACATAAATGATAGCAACAGTTTTAGGTTCAGTCTACTAAGGCAAATGAAATAAAAGCAAAAATAAACAAATGGGACTTCACTAAACTTAAAAGATTTTGCACAGCAAAGGAAACCAAAGACAAAATGAAAAGACAACCTGCTGAGGGAGAGACAATATTTGCACATGATAAGAGGTTAACATCAAAAAAGATGACCAAGCAAGGGTTCATACCTAAACTACAGAAACAGCACATACAACTCAATATCAAAAAAACACCCAAAATCTTTTTTTAAAAAATGAGAAGCCCTAAATAGACATTTTTTCCAAGGAAAAACTACATATAGACAGCCAGAACTCACAAAGATGCTAAACATAGCTAATCGGCAGTAAAATGCAAATCAAAACCGTGAGATATATCACCTCAGTCTTGTCAGAATGGCTGTCATCCAAAAGATCACAAATAACAAAGGTTAGTGAGGATGTGGAGAAAGGGAAACTCTTGTACACTCTTGATGTGAATGTGAAGTAGTGCAGCTACTGTGGAAAGCAGAATGGAGGTTCCACAAAAAACTAAAAATAGAACTACCATAATATCCAGCAATTTCACTGTTGGGTATATCAGAAGAAAACAAAAACACTATTTCAAAAAAAATAACTGCACACCAATGTTCATAACAGTGTTATTTGCCATAGCCAAGATATAGAGTCAAACTAAGTGTTCATCAATAGCTTAGTGGATAAAAAAGATTTTTTATGATGACTTCAGCAAAAAATGAAATTTTGCCATTTGCAAGAACATGGATGGATTTGGAGGGTATTATGCTTAGTAAAATAAGCCGCAGAGAAAACAAGCATGGCATGTTATGAGAAAAAAAGCATGGTATGGTATGAGAAAAAAAGCATGGTATGGTATGAGAAAACAAGCATGGTATGTTATCACTTACACGTGGCATCTAAAAAATTGAATACAATAACAACAAAAAAACAGACTCACAGATTAAAGAACAGACTAGTGGTTACCAGCAGGGAGAGATAGGGTGGAGGAGCAAAATAGTGGTAGGAGATTTTGAGGTACAATCCACTATGTATAAAATCAATAATCTACAGTGATGTACTGTATAGCATGGGGAATATAGCCACTCTTTTATAATAACTATAAATGGAGAAGAACCTAAACATTTATGAATCACTATGCTGTACCTCTGAAACTAATATAATAATGTAAATTAACTATAGATCAATAAAATATAAAGTAAGAAACAATAAAGGGGGGACACAGATTATTAGATAGAAATCAATTAAATAAACACAAGTTTTGGAAAGCAAGGAATTAAAAAACAACACGTAAGACACAACATTGGCATTTAAAGTGTACAATCTATTCATTTAAAAGAAATCATTTAAGTGGTAAAAAATGGTACCCATTCTCACAATTTTGTATATCTAGGATAAATTATTATCTACAAAAATATGTTACAAATATTCGCTCAAAAAGAAAGAGAAAATTGGGATAAACCCATTTTAGTATCCAAATTTAATATCAAAGTCTCTATGCAAAATTGATTTGAATAAGTTCTGTTAGCCACTTCTAGTTTCTTTGTGATGTAAAATCTTTTAAAGCATAAAAATCAGCTTTTCTACATTATTCCATTAGACATACATAGAAGTTAAAAGAAATGAGAAGACAGAACAATCAACCAGGAAGGTGAATTTACTGAGAAACAGTCATTCGTTCTCCCTCCTCCTTTTCTTTTCCTCCTTTTCCAGGTCTCTTTCGGTTCCGATCAAGAGAAATCTTGAGAGTTCTGAGAATATTTCTTTGAGGGCTTCAAATCACCATACCTACATCCTCTGCCACAACTACACACACGGGAACAAAAATCAACCTCTGCTATCTACTCACGTAGGAGGGATTCATGCAAAATAAACTCCTACATGGAGACCAACAGGTGAGTTTTCTACCTGTTCTTTCTAATGTCCTTCCATTATAGTAAATCCCACACATTATGAGGAAGAAACGGTTATGCGAGCTTTTCCTTGAAGTCAAAAAACTTGCATTCATTTCAAGTACCTGGTGATCATAGGGTACAGCCAGGGAAGGTGCCATCCCCCTTGGGGGGAGGGGCGGTGGATGGGCTCCCGCACCCATGCACCTCCTGATGCACAGATTCTGGAGAAACAAAGGGCGGTCACACCGCAGTCAGCCTGTCAGGCTGTCGGGCCACTGGGCAACCCGACCAGCCTGGAAGTGCCCCATCAGTTTGCTGAAAGCAAAACCCTGTCCCCCCTGTGAAGCCAGGCAATTTGGGTCAGAGAGTCAGAGGAGACCGGTAATCAACTCCTCCTCTCTGCTCACCTCCTTGGGGTTACAGCAACCCCATCTCCAAACCCAAATCTGACCCTGGAGTGCCAAACTGGGAGTGGCAGGTGGGCTCTGCCGGTGCTTCAGCGCCCTCTGGAGGTTGTCTGCTCTAATGGCAACTCTCAGCCCTTCCTCCTCCTCCTTCCCTAGTCCTGGGGGCTGCCTTGGCCTCCTGCAGCTGCTGGCCTGAATTCATTCTTCTTTTTTCTCCAATTACAATGAAGTGTCTTACAGAGGTTTGGAATCTCTTGAAGAAGGAAGATCTTTTAGCCAATACACCTTAACCGTGAGAAGTTGGTTTCAAGAATGAACCTGAAATACTGTATTTTTCTCCTGATGATTCCAAGGAGAGACAGCTCAAGTTTTCTAAATCATAAGAAAAACCAAGGTAAATCTGATATTCTGAGCCAGAGATGAAAAAGCAGTTTTTAGCACCCCCTCCTCATGTCATATGACCGGGATTTAAATCAATCAACTGCCACTGGTTTTTAAATCAAGTGACCCAACTTTAAATCCATCAGCTGCTTCCCTGTAACTCACGTGACTTGGCTTTGAATAGTAAGAAAAGCAGAGGTATAAAAATGATGTTCTGAACAATAAATGGAAAGACAACATTTTAGACAGTTTTTTTCCTTTTCGAATGGACCATTCATTGCCTACAGAATAAAGGATTCCCTTGTGGATTTCTTGAACTGTAAACACTTACATTGTCTCCGTTGGCTTGATTGACTTAGATTTTGGGTTTTTTTGTTGTTGTTGTTGTCGTTAACATCTTTATTGGAGTATAATTGCTTTACCTTGTTGTGTTAGCTTCTGCTGTATAACAAAGTGAATCAACTATTCGTATACATATATCCCCATATCCTCTCCCTCTTGTGTCTCCCTCCCACCTTCCCTATCCCACCCCTCTAGGTGGTCACAAAGCACTGAGCTGATGTCCCTGTGCTATATGCAGCTGCTTCCCAATAGCTATCTATTTCACCTTTGGTAGTGTATATATGTCCACGCCACTCTCTCACTTCATCCCAGCTTACCCTTCCCGCTCCCTGTGTCCTCAGGTCCGTTCTCTACATCTACGTCTTTATTCCTCTGCAGCGACTCCTGCTAGGGACGGATACTTCCTTTTATGCTCAGGGAAATCCCCTAGTTTGAATATGATTTGAGTTTGATCCTGTTAAACCATCAGAACTTCCCACCAGAGATAAATGAGGAGATTCTGGCCTTTATTAGTATGCATGATGAACACGGGTGTCCTGGCTGTACTTGCCAACCCTCCTATTTTACCCACCTATTTTTATCCACCTTCCTCCCTGTGAGTACCTTTGACCAACCCTGAGTTCAGACTCCTGACCTATTACAGTGACTTTGTCAGCCTTTCTTTAAAAATGGACAGGTAATAAAACGAATTTAACCTAGAAGCAGCAGCTCAGTAAGGGAAATAAAATCATCAGAAGTTATCTAATCACAGCCACAGCCATCCAGGGCTCTGTCTTACCTGCTGGGTCATAAGAATGGGACCTTCCTAAACTTGAAGGGCATCCAATCAAATAAGTAAAGGTCTGCTCACCTCTGGCTCTTGGAGGGATTGCTAGGCACTCTACCCAGTGTATACTAACTGCAAAACACTGTCATGGTTGTGAAACACCTATGTTCCAGGAAAGCTTTTTGGGGTGCATGGGGAAGGTTTCTTTTTGACATCAAGCAAAAAATAAATCACCAAGCTCTTTGAGCACAGGGGTTCTTAAGAGGGCAGTAGAAGGAAGGAATGGGCAGAAAAGACGATCTCCAGTGAAGTGAAGGCCGTTTTTCCAAAAGAGTAGGATTTAGTCTCAGTTTAAGGAGAACACTTTTACATAGCTGGGACAGCGCCAAACTGCAGTTTAGGGAACGAGTGCTTCAAAAGAACAGTGCTTTAAAAGTCCTGGCAAGGCAGCAAGAGGATGAAGAGTTGGTTTTGCATAGTTTTGAACACAGGAGTAAAGAAGCAGAGGCATCTCTGACTAAAAGGCCCTGAGATCCTATGGCATCAATGGGTCAGTTGCAGGGGCAGGGGGTGTGGGGGGCGATATTTCTCTCTCAACGTCTCCCAGGGCAGCCACCCCTCCCGACCCCACACCCCCACTCCCTTCACCCTTCCTCCCTCCACTGTTGGGTCCCCAGGGACAGCACTTTTCAAGCTGGAGCCCTCAGGCACCATCTCTGCTGTCTGGATTCTTCCTGGAGCCTGGCAAGTTCTGGGACAGGAAGGCGGGTCTGCAAGGCCGCTGCGGTGCAGTCGGACCTGGAGGCCTGGAGGGGAACTGGAGCCCTGAAGCCCACCCACGTCCTTGAAGCCGAGGGAGGAACACATCCTCCTAACAGTACTTCTCAGGGGTCAGCGTGCTCCCCACCCAACGGTGATCCATACTCACTTGAGGCAGCAAGGACTGCCTCTAACTGGCCCCCTCGATTCCGCCTTAAGGGTCCTCGCACATGTGTGATAGCGCAGGCCCCGGATCTCTTTAGTCAGCTGAGGCCAGTGCTGCCGGCATCCCTCCAGTCCCATCCCCCAGCCCCTCCCTCTGGGACTGTATCTAATAGAAGAAAGAGCACAGAGGAATTGGCTGAATCAAGGGACCTGGGAGCCTGGGGATGAGTTTGAAGACCGAGAACCTAAGGCGCAATTACATATTATTGGAAACTCTTGTGGAGTGTGTGGGGGGGGGGGAGGTTAGGAGGCTGAGAGGCTGAGTCGACCTGGTGAGTCCAGCCCCAGGACACCACACAGCCCTGTCCCCCTTTCCCTGCCATCAGACAAGCGGTGCCGCAACTCCAGCCGGGACTCTGCACTTCCCCCTCCCTGATCCTCCAGAAGAGCAGGTGGCCCCCCTCTGAGGGCAGGGCCAAGACAACGGACCAAGTCCCCCTGCACTAAGGCGCTACTGGAATCTCTTCCTGAACAGCAGTGCTGGCTTGGAGCGAACCCGTGCACCGCCAAAGTTGGTCTCGTCCTGCAGCTGAGGGACGCAGGCTTTAAGTCAGCTGCCTTGGCTTTAAATCAATCAGTCCCCCCTTTAAGTCAGGTGACCCGACTTTAAATCACTGTGTGCCCCTCAAGCCTGCCACTTCAAAAGTTGGGAACTTCACTTTGATCCCAGCACCTCACACAGCTGAATGCACACTGTAGTCACCCCCAAGCCTGGCTTACAGGCAGGATATAAGGTAAGGGGATGGGCTGCACACATGGTGAGGAGGGTGCACTTCATGTACCAGAAGGGTCCAGGTACTCTGGGTACAGCAAGCAGTGCACGATACAGCAGCTCCCTGGCAAAGCTGGTGATGCACAGGGGGAGCAGGCACACCCAGGCACGCAGAGGTTTCAGGCCGGGAGCTGGGGCACAGCCAGCCGGCAGGGTGTGAAAGCCGAGGATCTGAGCCTTCTTGAGAAAGGCAGACACAGAGGATGGATGAGAAACAAAGAACAGATGAAACATGGATTTGAAAAGCACACCCTGCTCTTGAAATTGGGGTGGGGTCACCCCAGATTTGAGTCTTCTTACGCCCCAGTACCTAGTGCTTTGGCATTTGCCCAATTACTTATAAAATGTGACTGATAATATCTAAACCATAGAATACTGCATTTGGAGTGGTTTTGCGTGTTTATGTTTCTATAGTGGAATAATCTTTTCTACAAGAAAAATGTACACAATCTGAAATAAATTCAAACCCCTCTTTAAAAAGTACTATATCGGACTTCCCTGGTGGCGCAGTGGTTAAGAATCTGCCTGCCAAGGCAGGGGACATGGGTTCGAGCCCTGGTCAGGGAAGATCCCACATGCCGCGGAGTAGCTAAGCCCATGGGCCACAACTACTGAGCCTGCAGACCACAACTACTGAAGCCCGCGTGCCTAGAACCGGTGCTCCACAACAAGCGCAGCAAGAGAAGCCACCGCAATGAGAAGCCCGCGCACCGCAACAAAGAGTAGCCCCCGCTTGCCGCAACTAGAGAAAGCCTGTGCATAGCAACGAAGACCCAACGCAGCCAAAAACACATTAATTAATTAATTAGTTAACTATTTTAAAAAGGTACTATATCCTTCTGTACAGCTTCTCTGGGAAGAACAGAGAGATGGCGTAGGAGAGTGAGAAAGACCAATATTTAGTGCACATCTCTCATGCAGGTGCTCTGCTGGCTCAGATAGATTTATGCCCACTTTACACAGGAGGAAATAGTCTCAGAGAGGTTTAGTAATTTTCCCAAAGCCAAACAGCTATGGAGTGGCAGAACCAAGATCTGAACCAAGTCTGTTACCTTCAAAGCCTAAGTCCTCATCACAGCAAAACTCAATTAATATTTACATTTATCGAATTACATTGCAACCTGGGGAGTTCTTGGCACAATCCTGAATAAGAGTGAGAAAGAAAGAAATAGCATTGTTCCTACAGTCAACCCAAATTTTTGGAGCAGCTCCTAGATGCCTGGCCCTTTTTGGGGTTCAGCAGTGATGAAGACAGGAAGAGTCCTGCTTTCATGAACCACGTAGTGGGGAGGAGAGACGGGTGCAACTTGGGTGAGGGATTTCACCTTGCTGGACCTCTGTTTTGTCATCTGGAAAATGGGATGGGTGTTCCTCATTTTCTGGGATTGTCCAGCCCTCACATTCTCTGATTCCATAAGAAGCATTTGTTTTCCTGTTTCTTTAAACTTCATTCAGGCCGTGAGCTGTGATGAATGTTGTTAGCTGCTCCCCAAAGCACTCTATTCCCACCCTTTTCCTGTGATCAGGTCTTTCCCGAAACATGACTCACAGTCAGTCAGTCAAGTCACAGAACCTAAGGGGCACCCAGCAGAAAAATTCCAACCCTTGCTTCCCAGGAGCTCTGCGGTCTACCTGCCAGGTAAACTTAACTCACCTGGCACAAGGTGGCCATCCCTGGTTTCACATCAACATGATCTCAGGCACAAACCTCCTTGTTTTTCCATTTTGTCTTTAAGTTACTTGTTGAAACAACTGCACAAATATGACAAAGGTATAAAATCAGGCATCTTCTGCCCCCAGTGTCTACTAATAAATGATTTTCTGCCACTTTAATGATAAAGATAGAACATTTCAACATTCTGCTACCCTTATTATTTGTCATTTTTGTTGATATTTCTATTGACTACATCTTTCAGTATTTTAACAATGGAACATTTATTTAGGTTGTTCCAGACCCAGCCTTTAGTGGTAAAGGTTTTGTTGTTATATTTCTATTATGTTTCCTTTAAAAATCATTATCCTATTTAAATGGATTAAGTCAATTCTATAGGCATTTATCTTATGATATTGATGAAATTGATACATAGAGGGCAGTAGTACAAGTTGATTGGACTTGAGAACCTCTATTAGCACAGTTAAGTATAAATATTGTCTATATGTAAACCAAAGTACAGGCCGAGTGAGATTCTCCGACTTTTTTTCACTGTCTGCCCCTCAAGCCGGTGGGAAATGGAATATTTCTTGCCCTATCAGTAAACAAAGGATGTCACAGTCTTCAGCACTTGCAGCCCTCCAATGTGAGCCGGCGGGCCCTCAGGCACTCAGGATATGCAAATACGGAATGCAGGCCCCAGAGAGCTGAGGTGCATATCAAAGGAAGGATTTCAGTGAGTGAGCCCAGGCAAAGAAAAGCGCTGCATTCCTCACCTTGGGAGAGCTGGTTTTCCTTAGTTAACAATCACCTTTTGATGTTCCCCATTACCTGCGCCAGTCCCCTGCCCTGTCCCCTCCCCCCGGTACTTTAGCTCAGGGAGGAAGGAGCGCAGAGGGACTCGGCTGAATAAGGGGCCTGCGCGCCTCGGGAGGAGTTTTCAGCCGCTTTCCCCGCAGTCGGGAGGAGGGGCGCTGACGCTGCAGCCGGACCCTGCGCCTCCCTTGCCCCGTTTCCCCTCAGGACGCTCAGGCCGACCCCCTCCCCACGCCCACCAGGCCTCGCGAGCCAGGCCGAGGGCAGGGGCGGGAGGAGGGACCGAAGTTCCCGGGGACCAGACGCTGGAGGCCGCTCTTTCTGCACAGCAGCGGCGGGCGGCAGCGAACCCCTGCCCCTCAGAAGCTGGTGTTGTGCTGCCGCCCGGGCACCAGACCAGGCGGAGGGTCGGCGCCCACTTACCCGGCCCGCCGTCCCCGCGACTGTCACGGCTTCGGCCGCCGGGGCACCTCCAGAGCCGGCAGCCTCAGTGAGGTCGCCCTCCCCTCGGGCTCTGGGGCAGTTCCGTGAAGGCGGAAGGAAGAGACCCCGCCCGAGCCGGGAGTTCCAGCTCTGAGGAAACGCGGGCTCTGTTCAGCGCGCAGTGGGTGGGACCGCTCTGCCCCGAGGCCTTCCGGGAGGGAGCGGGGCGGCGGGGGAGGGAGCCGCCAGGAGCACAGGGCCCCGTCGGGGGTCCTGGAGGGGCGGCCCGGCCTGGGGGCCACGCCCACTGTGGCCGCAGCCCAGGCCTTTTTCCTGGAATCCTACACAAAAAGTTAGAAAGATACACAGTCTATAGTAAATATTCACAAATGATTGTTGCTGCTGTGCTCACTATTCTATTAAAGGTGTAAAATCCATAAAACACTTTAAGTTCAAAATTAAATATGAATTTTTACCTTTCTAATTATGTCTCTGATATTCACAGTTGTGGTTAATGAATCAGAGACTGTGGCATCACTACTTAAAAATGAGCTTGTTAAAAAAATAGAACTCAGGCCCACCGGACCTACTGAATCACAATCTGCCCTTTTACAATCTCCCCAGTGTACTTGTGTACCCATGAATAGTTGAAAGGTACATTTCTACCTCGACAGGTCTTTTCTCTATGAGAAATACACACATTTTATCCAGTTTGATATAAATAAAACACTCAAAAATGCATATGCCTGTGTTGAAACCATCATTTTATCATTTCTTTTCCAGACAAGTATAGTCTCTATACTGGTTTTGTGGATCACATGCCATACTCTTTTCTTGTAGTTAGAAATAAGGTAGAGAAAGTTACTTTGTAAAATATATATATATATATATATATATATATATTTATATATATATATATTTATATATATATATATATTAGTGGATAATTGAAGACACTCTTGTAAATTAAAACCTTCTCTTAACTTGCTGTTTTCTTCTTGGGTCATATTATGAACTCTTCCCGTGGCCACATGGCATGTGTACTTTTAATTTCAGGGACTGCTGACATTCCAGGATGTGGCCATAGATTTCTGTCAAGAGGAGTGAGAAAGCATGGACCAAGATCAATGGGAATTGTACAGGGATGTGATGTTATAGAAGTATAGGAACCTTCTCTCCTTGGGTGAGGATACCTTCCTTCCAGAATTCCTTATCCAACCACAGGGTTTCGAGTCCTTCATTTGTACAATGTCTCCTGGAATCTTCTGCTTCCTACAATAGGGTTTCAGATTGCAACGTTTCAGGAAAGATTGGGAGTTTGTGGGTATAATTTTTCTTATTCTTTTAAAATTGCAGCCTCCCTTTTAATATACTTTGTAACTGCTTGGGATGTGTCTATATGAACTGTGCACTATATGCTTCTGTTATAGTCCTTACAATATTTTATTGTCTTATTTTCTGTAACCATTTTTCATGGATTCTTTGGGCTTAAGGTATATTAAAAGGGAGACTGCGATTCTCCCTTTAAAAGGGGACTTATTAAAAGGGGACTTCCCTGGTGATGCAGTGATTAAGAATTCGCCTGCCAATGCAGGGGACCCGGTTCGATCCCCGGCCCGGGAAGATCTCACGTGCCACGGAAAAACTAAGCCAGTGGGCCACAACTACTGAGTCTGCACGCCACAACTACTGAAGCTGGTGTGTCTTGAGCCCGCGCGCCATTTATTTTTAGGAGAATAAAACCACTTCTGAGTGATTAAAATTTAGGCCAGCTAGTCAAAATGCTTTATCACCTGTTCTTCTAAAACACTGATCAATGGAACAAGTTTTACTAGGGATAACAGTGTAATTGTATTCTGGAGTTCATATGGGCAATATGGTTTATGACCTTGATGCTGGATCACGACATTTCAATGGTATAACTGCTATTAATTGTCTGTTTGTTCAACGATTAAAGTCTCACGTGATCTGAGTTCAGACTGGAGTCATCCTGGTTGGTTTCTGTCTATTGCAGATTTCTTCCAGTATGAAAGGACAAGAGCAATACGGCTTACTTTACAAAATGTCTTCAAACTAAATGATGATATAATCTACATTCAATTAATTTATACATACCCTACTGTAGAACAGGGTTCGTTACGCTGGCAGAGCCCGGTAATTATGTAAAACTGAAACTTTTTCTGCACTGGTTCAGGTCCTCTTCCTAAGAATGTGTTTATAATCAACATTCTTTCACAAATTACCCAATTTAATTCACCATAGCATTCCTCATATTAACTAAATGGAAAATCCTAGGCTATATACAAATCCAGAAAGCACCAAAAATCATCAGCCCCCATGGATGATTACAACCCATTGCTGAGACATTCAAATTACTTATTAAACAACCACTGTGTCCATCAACATCATCAATTTATATATTATTGCCCCAATGCTAGCCTTAACCCTGGCTCTCACAACATGAATTCCTCTTCCCATATCTTATCCACTAATTAGTATAAATGTAGGCATATTATTTCTATTAGCCATATCACACCTAGCCATTTATTCCATCCTCAGATCTGGATGAACTTCACATTCAAAATACTCACTCACTGGAGCTCTAGGAACAATAGCACAGACAATCATCTCATATGAAGTAATGTAGCAGTTATTCTCTTCTCAGTCTTACTGATAAATGGATCATTTACACTTTCAACAGTAATTATTACACTAGAACACCTATGACTAATTTTCTCCTGACCGCTACCCAGAATTTGATTATTTCCGCAGTAGCAGAAATCCAATGAAGCCCCACTTGATTTAACAGAAGTAGCATCAAAACCTGTATATGTCTTCAATGTAGAAAATGTAGCAGGCCCATTCACCCCGTCCCTCCTAGAGAATATGTCAATTTCCCTATAATAAACATTTCCACAGCAATCTATTTTTAGAAGCATTCGACAATCCCTAGGTGCCAGAATTATAGATTCTTTCATCTTGTAAATATATTTTTGAAAAAAAATAATTTTTATAGTTTTACTACCTTTAAACAAAATGTACTCCATAGCTGTGGAATATTCCTTCATAGGAGCGTGCATGGTTCATTTCTGCATCCGCCTGTGATGGCCTTCAGGTTCTTTCAGGTTTGGCTCCTGTGGCTGCGAGTCCATGTCCGTGTGTCCTGGTGCAGGGCTGGTGGGTTTGTGTTCAACTGGGATGAGCACTGTGGGTCTCTGTGCAGGGACTTCGCTATCTGAGGCCCGATTGTTTCAGAAGTGGTTGCATCCCCCCGTTGCGTATCAGGCTTTCCATTGCTCCACATCCTGCTGATATTTGATACTATGTCTTTCATGTCTGCCATTCTGGTAGGTGTATGCACAGTATTTTTCTTATGGCTTTAATCCCTCTGTTGTTAGTGAAGTTGTGCATCTTGTGGTATTCATGGACTATTTCCTGTTGTTTTTTAAAAAGTTTTAAAAATTGTGGTCAGATATACATAACATAAATTTTACTATCTTAACCATTTTTAAGTGCACATTTCAGGGTCAAGAAGTAATTCACACTGTTGTGCAAACCTGACCACCATCATCCTCCAGAACTTTTTCATCTTGCAAAATTGAAACAGTCCCCATTAAACACTCACTCCCCATTGTCCCTCCCTCAGCCCCTGGCACTCAACATCCTACTTTATGTCTCTATGTTTCCGACTGCTCTAGGGGCCTTGTATGAGTGGATCAAGCACTGTTTGTTTTTGTGTGTGTTTAGCTTACATCACTGAGCATAATGCCCTCAAGGTTCATCCCTGCTGCAGCCTGTGTCAGAATTGCCTTCCTTTTTAGGCTGAATAGCATCCCCTTGTATTGATGGACCGTGTTTTTCTTCTCCATTCATCCATTAGTGGACACATGTAATATCTACATTCATTTCTCCTGTCATAATATTTGTGGAATAACATCAGAAAGTCCTATGAATCAAAAGTCATTTGCCATTAACTTTTTTCTTAAACTTTTTGTTGTGGAAAACATCAAGGCTAAGAAAAGGGAAAAATACATGTCAGCTTCACTTGTGTTCAGGAATTAATGCTTTACGGATTCACTTTATTCCCTGTGTGTGTGCTATGCGTGTGCATGTGCCTGTTTGCATACCTATGCTGTGCATGTGCATAGGTGTGTGCACTTGCACACATTAGTGTGTGCATGGGCATATGGGTGCATGTGTGTTCACATGCTAGTGTGTGAATATATTTGTGCTGTGCACGTGCATATGTTTGTGTGTGTGCTGTGCCTGCCTGTGCGCACACCTGTGTGTTTGCTGGAACCACTTGCAAGTTGGTTGCAGACTGAATTGTGCCCCAGATATATCCGCACGCAGCTGCTCTAACAATCCTGCGTAGCCACGTAAAGGTCACAGATCTCAGGGATTTAAATGGATGGAGCAGGATATCCTGACACAGAGTTTGTCTTCCAATGACTGTCACTGTCTCAGTAACATCCTTCACACCTTCTTTTAGCCCCATTCAGGGTCCAGTTTAGACTCCCATTACATTGAGTCGCCTGCCCCAGGTCCCCTAAAGCAACAATGTCACCGATGGAGAGCCCGGCCAAGGCTGGGGGTGCCCCTCCTGTTGGCCTGGCCTCCAGGCCCTGCCCTTGGCTCCTGTGTTCCCATCTCTCAGCCAGGCCCCGACTTGGATGGGGCCGCCACCTCTTTCCACACAGGGTCCCATCTCCCATCGCCCAGTCAAGGGGGTTCATTCTCCCCAAACACAGCATCAGGAGTGGGGGGGGGGTGCCAGTCCCCACTGGGTCTCCTTCACGTGAGACCCTGTGCTGTTGAAAGAGCAGGCACCCTGCCCTCGGGGGTGGGGGGCTGGGCGGTGACATGCGGCCCACGATGGGCAGGCGGGTCTCCGGGTGGGGCGAGCCAGTGTGCAAGGAGTTCCGCGGTGGGTTCTCCTCTCCAACGGCTTCTGTACCCCTACCTCTCCCCGTGCCTCCCCTCGAAGACAGCGCGGAGCCCGGGACGGGAGCCATGGGAGCCGTCAGCCACCGCCCCCTCTACACACACACACACACACACACACACGCACACGCACACGCACACGCACACGCTGCAGGGAAGCAGGACCTGAGTGCAGGGCTCTCAGCGGCCCTGAGTGCCCCGCCCGGAATCGGCCAGCCGAATGGACAGACCGGGTCTCCCGGCCCGGACCATGCAGGACTCTCCTGCCTGGGCTTCCAGTGTGGCCGCCTCCTTCTGGAAGCCTGGGAGGCTGGAATCAGGCCACTTCTTGTCTGTCCTGGCAGCAGACTGGGCTGCACTCTAAGAAGTTCGTGGCTCGCCCGTGGATCCTGACCATCAGGTGGCCAGAGAAATTGGGAACATTTCTGTTTTGCCTGTTGAAATGTTTAATGACAAAGATTTTGTTCAGTTTCCTGATGTGGGTGTCCAAAGATGAGAGACCCATGTGTGTGATCTGTACCTCCTATGAGATCAGCCCTAAGCTAGTTTAAACATGATCAAGTTGTGTCTACATGGTAGATTTAGACCTCTGCATGTCCTGTCTACTGATTATGTTTAGAGCTGACCATGTGTTGTCTATAATAAGAAGATTTAGACCTGACCATGTTCTGTGTACGCTAGGACTATGGGGACCTGGGTAGAGACCCGGCCTGGCCTCAGTACTGGGAAGCTCCGTGCCTGCATCGGAATGTCAGTGCTTAGATGTCTGGGGTCTGGAGCTGAGGTGGGCTTGTCTACGTAACAGCCTCTCTTCTGAGTGTGGTGACCTGGTCCTCCCAAGGGTCAGTGCTATGGTCGGGGCCTTAGTCTTAATCCCTGCAAGGTTCACCTTCCCTGGGGCTCATGGAGAATCCTCAGGAGGACTACCTGGCAATAATTCCAATTTACCAGCACGTGCATGGTGCATAGGGAAGCAGGTTTAGCTGGTGAATTGATTGCAGGGCACGCAGATCGGGCAAAAGGCCGATGGGTGACAGCTGAGGCTGCTGCTGAGCTCTCCCTCCAGTCTACCGTCCCTACTCAGCAGAGTCCAGAGCTGCCCCTCGGCTTTCAGCCCTGCTGTCCTGTGAGTTTTCTCAACATGTAAGTGAGACGAGAAAGGACTGAGCATGCCAGCACCAGGGTCGTGTGTTCAACTCTAGTATGAAAGCTTTAAAAACAGTTAAAATCACACAGAACCAAAGTGAGAAGAGGAGGACTCCTCTGGGACAAGTGTGGGGAAAGGAGACCCACCTGACACTTTTTCCCATCCCAGGAGGTCCCAGGGACCCAGCTTGTTTCCACATTGGGGGAGCCCCCTGCAGAGCCATGGTGTCCTGACCAAGGGGACGTGTGACCCCAGGTGCAGAGTCTGGGGAGGTGAGGTCACCCTGGGACTGTGGACATGTGACCCAGGTGGAGGGGTCTGGGGAGGTGGGTCACCCTGGTGAGTGTGGATGTGTGGCCCCAGGTATAGGGTGCGGGGACTGTGTGGGTCTCACCATACCTGCATGGGTCAGGATCACATGTATGGGGAGACCGCATATGCGCTCTTTGCCTGCAGTGTGTCCTGTCCCCTTTGAGATTTCCAACCTCTGCATTAAGGGTGTTGTCCTGATTAACCTGTGGTTCCTTTTCTTCTCTTCATCTTGTCACAATCATATGAGGTCAGGCATGTTTGAGTGGGTTGCTGCTCTGTGTTCCGGTGAGTGACAACACTTGGTGGTATCATATTAATACTATAGTATATCATATGTCTAATCTATGGGGGTCACCACTGCCTGGGTCCCCCTGGACAGAGGTCAGGTGAGCACAGACTAGTCCCCCCTAAGAATGGTCTCCCACGTGCTCTGTGAGGGTACCGTGATGGCCCCTAAGGTAGGGGACTGTGTCTGGGCCTCCGACATTTGTGATGAAGGGGAGTCGAAATGGAATCTCAATTAACAAGACATTATTTTAAGAATTTATTTTAAGTGAAATAAAACACACGTCACATACCCTTTACCATCATCACCATTTTAAGTGCACGTTTCTGAGGCCTCAGATATATTCACTTTCTCGTGGAGCCATCACCACCATCCCTAGAACTTTTCATCTTGCAAAACCAAAATTCCACAACCATGAAAGTCTCATTCCCCATTCCCTCCCACTGCCCCTGGCACCGATATCCACTTCAGTCCCTGAGTTGTCGACTCCAGGGCACCTACTGGAGTGGAATCCTGCAGTGTTTGCTGACGGGTCATTTTGGAAGAGCTGACTTTCAATCTGAAGCTCTGCCTGTTTGCATCTGAAGAATCTGCATTTAAGGAGAGGGTGTATGAGGAAGGGGGTGTATGCGGGACAAAGGTGTCCGGGGTGCAGGTGAGCCAGGACCTGACCAGCTGCCTTTTGGGTCCTCTGGTCCCATCTCTTGGTCTGTGCCTCATCTGCATCATCACTGTCCCCGCTGGCACCGCTGGGGTGTTGTCTGAGTGAGAGTCCCCTGGTGCCCCTGCTCTCCTCCCCTCCTCCTGCTGGTTGGGGAGGGAACTGCTTGCTGTGTGGTCTCTACTCCTGAGGCATGAAGGACCCTGTAGCATGGACCTGCAGAGTGTGGGGTGTGGTCCCAAGAGCATGGGGCCCACATAGGACACGACATCGGGGCGTGACAAGTGCTAGGGCTACCTCATCACTGACAGGGAATGTTGCCCAGATCCTGCTCGAGAGGGCGTGGTGGGTGGCCTGGGACCCTAGAGGCCCCATTCCTATACTGGAGCTTGGAGAGTGCATCCCCATGGGCTCCAGATTCACCCCATATCTCAGCCATATCCCTCTGTCCTGTCTTTGAACTCAGGAAAACGAGCTCTCTTGTCCACAACATAGGCCTGGTCCTGTTGATATTAGGATTCTTTAAGTTAGGCGTCCTGGGATAGCAGCTCTTTTTAGGCCTGAGAAGGAACAACTCCGGAGTGTACAACAATTTCAGATGAAACTAATATTCAATGACTATCCCTAACTACTCGGTTGTTGACTTCTATTAGTCATTATTCTCCTGGTTTTAACTCTGATGTGGGGATTACAGAGGAGTCAACATTTAAATCTTCATAATCTGTGTATTTGTAGCTTCAGTATCATTACTGACCCATAGTTTTTTATGGTTTGGGAAGAGTTATTGATTTCATGTATCATGTAAAGGATTCACAATGATGATAGGGCAATTAAGATTACAATAATAGCTAGTAAATTGTTCACATTTTCTCTACCTGTGCATCTATTGTATGCATATGAGTTTAGATGTCAATATTAGTGAAATGATATAGAGGACAAGAGAACTTATTTTAAAAATCACTATTAATGTGTGATGAAGAAAATGTAAAAGTTCTACCATAATCGGTGATGTTGTATCTTGAGAGCCTAGATGAAATTGATATGCCTTAGTGATGTACAGGATTTTAGCCTATCATTTAACTTTGACAAAGCTACATCACTTTTTACTTTTATCTCATTTATTGAGGAAGACATAATTGTTATGGTGTTGGCTTGAAACTGGTTGAAAAGGACTTGAGTCCTTCCTTATTTTACATTTCCATAGGGAGGATCTTGAAACATAGGATATGGTGGAGGACATCCGTGTAACCATTCTAGGTTAGGAGTAGCAATTTCCACTGCTAAGACTTCTTGTTTAGACACAAATGCTTTTCAAAGTATGAAGATTATTAGCATTACTGCTGCTACTGAGATGAATGAGCCTAAAGACAAAATATTTCATGTTGTGTGTGCCTCAGGGTACTCAGACTAACGTAGTGACATCCCTGAGAGGCCACGAAAGTGCTGCAGGAAGTCATATTTACTACTACAAATATACTTGTGAAGTGAATTTTTGCTCATGCTGAGTTAACTGTATAACCTGAGAATAGTGGGAATCAGTGTAGGAAGCCTCCTATAATAGTGAAGACTGCTCCCATGGACATTAGGTCATGGAAGTGTGCTACTACATAGTATGTATCCTGGAGGACAATGTCTGGGGATGAGATGGCTAAGATGATTCCTGTCAAACCACCTACTGTAAAAAGAAAAACTAAAGCCTAAAACTCATAATATAGTGGGAGGTCATATAGTATTACCTCCGTGAACAGTTGCTAACCAGGGACTTCCCTGGTGACGCAGTGGTTAAGAATTCGCCTGCCAATGCAGGGGACACGGGGTCGAGCCCTTGTCTGGGAAGATTCCACATGCCGCGGAGCAAAAAGCCCGTGTGCCACAACTACTGAGCCTGCCCTCTAGAGCCCGCAAGCCACAACTACTGAAGCCCACGCGCCTAGAGGCCGTGCTCTGCAACAAGAGAAGCCACTGCAATGAAAGGGCCGCACACCGCAACGAAGAGTAGCTGCCGCTCACCGCAACCAGAGAAAGCCCATGCGCAGCAACCAAGACCCAACTCAGCCACAAAAAAAAAAGAAAAGAAAAACAAAAATTAAATAAAGAGTTGCTAATCAGCTAGATACTTTTACTCCTGTAGGGATAGAAGTAATTACGGTAGCTGATGCAAAGTATGCTCCTGAGTCCACAGCTATCCCTATGGTAAACATATGATGGGCCCACAAGAGAACTCCTAAAAAACCAGTGGACATGACTCATACTATTCCCAGATAGCTGAAAGGCAATTTTTGTCCTAAATAGTATGTAATGATATGTGAGTTTATAACAAACCCTGTTAGGCCATGAATACAGACTTCAGGGTGAGCAAAGTATCAACATAGGTGTTGGTATAGGATTCGGTCTCCTCCTGCAGGGTCAAAGAAAGTAGTGTTTAGATTTCTATCTCTTAGCAGCATGGCAATTCTGGCTGCTTGGACTGAGATTGGTAATTATAGTAATATGGCTATAGTTGGGGAAGATTAAACAAATAATGGTGTTTGGTATTGGGATATGACTGCTGGTTTTGTGTTAAAGACTATAATAATAAAAGTAATAATACAAAGAATTGAGGAGACACCTGCTAAATGTAAGGAGAAAACAGTTAGGTCGACAGAGGCTCCTGCATGGGCCAGATTGCAGGCTAGAGCTGAATACACGGTTCCACTGGTACCAGAACCAGCTTCTACTATTGGTGATATGAGTAGGAGTAAGAATGATGGGGGAAGTAGTCAAAAGTTTATATGATTTATTGGGGGAAATGCTACTTCAGGTGTCTGAGTTATTAGTGGCCCAAGTCAGTTTTCAAAGCCTGCAATCATAACGGGTACAGCTATAAAGAAAATTATTACAAGTGCAGGGACTGTTATGACTACCTTACAGATTTGGGCATCTCCAAGTAGCGGTCCAGGTCAGCATAGCTCAGCCTCGATTAATATAATTAAGGTGCTGCCTGCTACTCCAGCTCAAGCACCAAATAGTAAATATAAAATGCCGATATCTTTGTGATTTGTTGAAAATAATCAGCAGTGTATGAACAGAGGTAAAATGACTGAGTTAGCATTAGACTGTAAATCTAAAGACAGAGATTGAGCCCTCTTTCTGGCAAACCCTGTGGTGAATCAACAAATTGAATTGTAACTTCAGAGAAGCAGCTTCAATTCTGCCAGTGATTTTCCTGCTTTTTTTTCTTCTTTTTTTCTTTCTCAAATGAAGGAGAAGTAGACTGAAGCCAGTTGACTAGAGGATTTGCCTGTTAACTAAAGTTTCCTGGGGTTAAAACTCATCAATCTCCTAAAGATTTGGCTTAAATACAGTGTTTGCTTTACATTCAATTGATGTAGAATAAAGTCTTGCAATCCTTATTTTTAGGAATTAAGTAAATTTCACTTGTTTAGGGTTTTGAAAGCTCTTGGTCTGAACTAACCTAAATTCCTAGTCCAGCACCGATAGAATGGGTGTTGTGTGTAGTAATCGTGTGGGTATTATGATTGGTAATGATAGGAAGGTTATTTCTTTGTATGTTCAAATTGTTTTGTGTTTGTGTTGTTTAATGAAGGGAATATAGTTAGTGATGTGGAGTATGTTAGCTGCAAGTAGAAATATATGCTGAGGACTGCTATAATGGCTATTAGTGTTGGTAGAATGATGTTGTCGTTTTTGTTATCTCTTGGATAATTATTCATTTGGGTAGAAACCCTGATAGTGATGGGCGATGTCCTAATGATACTATAATGGTGAGGAAAATGATTGTGATGGGAGGTGTTTTATCTCATGTGTGTGATAATGATACTCTTGTAGTACATGATCTGGGCATAAATAAGAAGAAGGTAGTGTTGTTATGATATAAATTAGTATGTTTTGGATTGTTATAATCTGAATATACATTATAATAGCTGTTATTCATCCTATATGGGCAATTGATGAGGAGCGTGTAATATTTTCCAGGTGAGTATGGCGAAGTCTGCCTCAGCCTCCAGCTATGATTTATAATATCACTATGATTAATAGTATATTTAGGTTGATGGATGGTGACATGTGGTATAAAACTGATAGGGGTGCAATTTTGTCATGTTGATAGCATCAGGTCTGCTGTTCATGGGATGCCTTGTGTGACTTCAGGCACTCAGAAGTGAAATGGGGAAAGTCCTACTTTTGTGACAAGGGCGATTGTCATGAGGGTGGGTGCTGCTGGATTAAAGATTTTTGTTATTCATTGTGCTCTTTGACCAGAGTATATTAGATTAATGATAATAGCCATTATAAGTAGTATTGATGTGGTGGACTGTTTTAGGAAATATTTGTTGGATGCTTCTGTAGCTTATGGGTTCATGTTTTTTATTAGAATGGGGATACCATTAACCAGTGTGAGCTGGTTATACAATTACATTTCCTGAGAAAATGGTCAGTAGAATGATGGTAAAAACAATGAGAGTTTATTTGCACAGGAAGGATATACAAAAATATTTTGGGGGTATGGGCCTGAAGCTTACTTAGAGAACTTTACTATATAGCATGTGGTGTAATGTGGTAGGTAGCATGGAGAATGTAAAATTATTAGGAAGAATTCAATTCCAGGAATAAGAGCATTGAAACCTCTATGATTTACTCTATCAAAGTAACTCTTTTGTCAGACATATTTCTTAAATTTGTGGTGGGTTGCCTGGTATGATGACAAGTAGTGAAAACTCTCATATACATAGGGTTAATGTTAGTCGTAAAAAAAACTTTTTATAAGAGATGTATGCGTTGATCATATCAAAATTGTAGGTAGGAGGCTCAAATTCATAGAAAGGAGATTGTTAGATGTGTTTTAATGATGACTTGGGTTGTATATAATTCTGGCACCTAGGGATTGTCGAATGCTCCTAAAAATAGATTGCTGTGGAAATGTTTATTATAGGGAAATGGACATATTCTCTAGGAGGGACGGGGTGAATGGGCCTGCTACATTTTCTACATTGAAGACATATACAGGTTTTGATGCTACTTCTGTTAAATCAAGTGGGGCTTCATTGGATTTCTGCTACTGTGGAGATAATCAAATTCTGGGTAGGGGTCAGGAGAAAATTAGTCATAGGTGTTCTAGTGTAATAATTACTGTTGAAAGTGTAAATGATCCATTTATCAGTAAGACTGAGAAGAGAATAACTGCTACATTACTTCATATGAGATGATTGTCTGTGCTATTGTTCCTAGAGCTCCAGTGAGTGAGTATTTTGAATGTGAAGTTCATCCAGATCTGAGGATGGAATAAATGGCTAGGTGTGATATGGCTAATAGAAATAATATGCCTACCTTTATACTAATTAGTGGATAAGATATGGGAAGAGGAATTCATGTTGTGAGAGCCAGGGTTAAGGCCAGCATTGGGGCAATAATATATAAATTGATGATGTTGATGGATATAGTGGTTCCTTAATAAGGAATTTGAAAGCCTCAGCAATGGGTTGTAATCATCCATGGGGGCTGATGATTTTTGGTGCTTTCTGGATTTGTATATAGCCTAGGATTTTCCATTTAGTTAATATGAGGAATGCTATGGTGAATTAAATTGGGTAATTTGTGAAACAATGTTGATTATAAACACATTCTTAGGAAGAGGACTTGAACCAGTGCAGAAAAAGTTTCAGTTTTACATAATTACTGGGCTCTGCCAGCGTAACGAACCCTGTTCTACAGTAGGGTATGTATAAATTAATTGAATGTAGATTATATCATCATTTAGTTTGAAAATATTTTGTAAAGTAAGCCGTATTGCTCTTGTCCTTTCATACTGGAAGAAATCTGCAATAGACAGAAACCAACCAGGATGACTCCAGTCTGAACTCAGATCACGTGAGACTTTAATCGTTGAACAAACAGAATAATTAATAGCAGTTATACCATTGAAATGTCGTGATCCAGCATCAAGGTCATAAACCATATTGCCCATATGAACTCCAGAATACAATTACACTGTTATCCCTAGTAAAACTTGTTCCATTGATCAGTGTTTTAGAAGAACAGGTGATAAAGCATTTTGACTAGCTGGCCTAAATTTTAATCACTCAGAAGTGGTTTTATTCTCCAAAAAATAAATGGCGCGCGGGCTCAAGACACACCGGCTTCAGTAGTTGTGGCGTGCAGACTCAGTAGTTGTGGCCCACTGGCTTAGTTGTTCCGTGGCACGTGAGATCTTCCCGGGCCGGGGATCGAACCGGGTCCCCTGCATTGGCAGGCGAATTCTTAATCACTGCATCACCAGGGAAGTCCCCTTTTAATAAGTCCCCTTTTAAAGGGAGAATCGCAGTCTCCCTTTTAATATACCTTAAGCCCAAAGAATCCATGAAAAATGGTTACAGAAAATAAGACAATAAAATATTGTAAGGACTATAACAGAAGCATATAGTGCACAGTTCATATAGACACATCCCAAGCAGTTACAAAGTATATTAAAAGGGAGGCTGCAATTTTAAAAGAATAAGAAAAATTATACCCACAAACTCCCAATCTTTCCTGAAACGTTGCAATCTGAAACCCTATTGTAGGAAGCAGAAGATTCCAGGAGACATTGTACAAATGAAGGACTCGAAACCCTGTGGTTGGATAAGGAATTCTGGAAGGAAGGTATCCTCACCCAAGGAGAGAAGGTTCCTATACTTCTATAACATCACATCCCTGTACAATTCCCATTGATCTTGGTCCATGCTTTCTCACTCCTCTTGACAGAAATCTATGGCCACATCCTGGAATGTCAGCAGTCCCTGAAATTAAAAGTACACATGCCATGTGGCCACGGGAAGAGTTCATAATATGACCCAAGAAGAAAACAGCAAGTTAAGAGAAGGTTTTAATTTACAAGAGTGTCTTCAATTATCCACTAATATATATATATATATAAATATATATATATATAATATATATATATATATATATATATATATATTACAAAGTAACTTTCTCTACCTTATTTCTAACTACAAGAAAAGAGTATGGCATGTGATCCACAAAACCAGTATAGAGACTATACTTGTCTGGAAAAGAAATGATAAAATGATGGTTTCAACACAGGCATATGCATTTTTGAGTGTTTTATTTATATCAAACTGGATAAAATGTGTGTATTTCTCATAGAGAAAAGACCTGTCGAGGTAGAAATGTACCTTTCAACTATTCATGGGTACACAAGTACACTGGGGAGATTGTAAAAGGGCAGATTGTGATTCAGTAGGTCCGGTGGGCCTGAGTTCTATTTTTTTAACAAGCTCATTTTTAAGTAGTGATGCCACAGTCTCTGATTCATTAACCACAACTGTGAATATCAGAGACATAATTAGAAAGGTAAAAATTCATATTTAATTTTGAACTTAAAGTGTTTTATGGATTTTACACCTTTAATAGAATAGTGAGCACAGCAGCAACAATCATTTGTGAATATTTACTATAGACTGTGTATCTTTCTAACTTTTTGTGTAGGATTCCAGGAAAAAGGCCTGGGCTGCGGCCACAGTGGGCGTGGCCCCCAGGCCGGGCCGCCCCTCCAGGACCCCCGACGGGGCCCTGTGCTCCTGGCGGCTCCCTCCCCCGCCGCCCCGCTCCCTCCCGGAAGGCCTCGGGGCAGAGCGGTCCCACCCACTGCGCGCTGAACAGAGCCCGCGTTTCCTCAGAGCTGGAACTCCCGGCTCGGGCGGGGTCTCTTCCTTCCGCCTTCACGGAACTGCCCCAGAGCCCGAGGGGAGGGCGACCTCACTGAGGCTGCCGGCTCTGGAGGTGCCCCGGCGGCCGAAGCCGTGACAGTCGCGGGGACGGCGGGCCGGGTAAGTGGGCGCCGACCCTCCGCCTGGTCTGGTGCCCGGGCGGCAGCACAACACCAGCTTCTGAGGGGCAGGGGTTCGCTGCCGCCCGCCGCTGCTGTGCAGAAAGAGCGGCCTCCAGCGTCTGGTCCCCGGGAACTTCGGTCCCTCCTCCCGCCCCTGCCCTCGGCCTGGCTCGCGAGGCCTGGTGGGCGTGGGGAGGGGGTCGGCCTGAGCGTCCTGAGGGGAAACGGGGCAAGGGAGGCGCAGGGTCCGGCTGCAGCGTCAGCGCCCCTCCTCCCGACTGCGGGGAAAGCGGCTGAAAACTCCTCCCGAGGCGCGCAGGCCCCTTATTCAGCCGAGTCCCTCTGCGCTCCTTCCTCCCTGAGCTAAAGTACCGGGGGGAGGGGACAGGGCAGGGGACTGGCGCAGGTAATGGGGAACATCAAAAGGTGATTGTTAACTAAGGAAAACCAGCTCTCCCAAGGTGAGGAATGCAGCGCTTTTCTTTGCCTGGGCTCACTCACTGAAATCCTTCCTTTGATATGCACCTCAGCTCTCTGGGGCCTGCATTCCGTATTTGCATATCCTGAGTGCCTGAGGGCCCGCCGGCTCACATTGGAGGGCTGCAAGTGCTGAAGACTGTGACATCCTTTGTTTACTGATAGGGCAAGAAATATTCCATTTCCCACCGGCTTGAGGGGCAGACAGTGAAAAAAAGTCGGAGAATCTCACTCGGCCTGTACTTTGGTTTACATATAGACAATATTTATACTTAACTGTGCTAATAGAGGTTCTCAAGTCCAATCAACTTGTACTACTGCCCTCTATGTATCAATTTCATCAATATCATAAGATAAATGCCTATAGAATTGACTTAATCCATTTAAATAGGATAATGATTTTTAAAGGAAACATAATAGAAATATAACAACAAAACCTTTACCACTAAAGGCTGGGTCTGGAACAACCTAAATAAATGTTCCATTGTTAAAATACTGAAAGATGTAGTCAATAGAAATATCAACAAAAATGACAAATAATAAGGGTAGCAGAATGTTGAAATGTTCTATCTTTATCATTAAAGTGGCAGAAAATCATTTATTAGTAGACACTGGGGGCAGAAGATGCCTGATTTTATACCTTTGTCATATTTGTGCAGTTGTTTCAACAAGTAACTTAAAGACAAAATGGAAAAACAAGGAGGTTTGTGCCTGAGATCATGTTGATGTGAAACCAGGGATGGCCACCTTGTGCCAGGTGAGTTAAGTTTACCTGGCAGGTAGACCGCAGAGCTCCTGGGAAGCAAGGGTTGGAATTTTTCTGCTGGGTGCCCCTTAGGTTCTGTGACTTGACTGACTGACTGTGAGTCATGTTTCGGGAAAGACCTGATCACAGGAAAAGGGTGGGAATAGAGTGCTTTGGGGAGCAGCTAACAACATTCATCACAGCTCACGGCCTGAATGAAGTTTAAAGAAACAGGAAAACAAATGCTTCTTATGGAATCAGAGAATGTGAGGGCTGGACAATCCCAGAAAATGAGGAACACCCATCCCATTTTCCAGATGACAAAACAGAGGTCCAGCAAGGTGAAATCCCTCACCCAAGTTGCACCCGTCTCTCCTCCCCACTACGTGGTTCATGAAAGCAGGACTCTTCCTGTCTTCATCACTGCTGAACCCCAAAAAGGGCCAGGCATCTAGGAGCTGCTCCAAAAATTTGGGTTGACTGTAGGAACAATGCTATTTCTTTCTTTCTCACTCTTATTCAGGATTGTGCCAAGAACTCCCCAGGTTGCAATGTAATTCGATAAATGTAAATATTAATTGAGTTTTGCTGTGATGAGGACTTAGGCTTTGAAGGTAACAGACTTGGTTCAGATCTTGGTTCTGCCACTCCATAGCTGTTTGGCTTTGGGAAAATTACTAAACCTCTCTGAGACTATTTCCTCCTGTGTAAAGTGGGCATAAATCTATCTGAGCCAGCAGAGCACCTGCATGAGAGATGTGCACTAAATATTGGTCTTTCTCACTCTCCTACGCCATCTCTCTGTTCTTCCCAGAGAAGCTGTACAGAAGGATATAGTACCTTTTTAAAATAGTTAACTAATTAATTAATTAATGTGTTTTTGGCTGCGTTGGGTCTTCGTTGCTATGCACAGGCTTTCTCTAGTTGCGGCAAGCGGGGGCTACTCTTTGTTGCGGTGCGCGGGCTTCTCATTGCGGTGGCTTCTCTTGCTGCGCTTGTTGTGGAGCACCGGTTCTAGGCACGCGGGCTTCAGTAGTTGTGGTCTGCAGGCTCAGTAGTTGTGGCCCATGGGCTTAGCTACTCCGCGGCATGTGGGATCTTCCCTGACCAGGGCTCGAACCCATGTCCCCTGCCTTGGCAGGCAGATTCTTAACCACTGCGCCACCAGGGAAGTCCGATATAGTACTTTTTAAAGAGGGGTTTGAATTTATTTCAGATTGTGTACATTTTTCTTGTAGAAAAGATTATTCCACTATAGAAACATAAACACGCAAAACCACTCCAAATGCAGTATTCTATGGTTTAGATATTATCAGTCACATTTTATAAGTAATTGGGCAAATGCCAAAGCACTAGGTACTGGGGCGTAAGAAGACTCAAATCTGGGGTGACCCCACCCCAATTTCAAGAGCAGGGTGTGCTTTTCAAATCCATGTTTCATCTGTTCTTTGTTTCTCATCCATCCTCTGTGTCTGCCTTTCTCAAGAAGGCTCAGATCCTCGGCTTTCACACCCTGCCGGCTGGCTGTGCCCCAGCTCCCGGCCTGAAACCTCTGCGTGCCTGGGTGTGCCTGCTCCCCCTGTGCATCACCAGCTTTGCCAGGGAGCTGCTGTATCGTGCACTGCTTGCTGTACCCAGAGTACCTGGACCCTTCTGGTACATGAAGTGCACCCTCCTCACCATGTGTGCAGCCCATCCCCTTACCTTATATCCTGCCTGTAAGCCAGGCTTGGGGGTGACTACAGTGTGCATTCAGCTGTGTGAGGTGCTGGGATCAAAGTGAAGTTCCCAACTTTTGAAGTGGCAGGCTTGAGGGGCACACAGTGATTTAAAGTCGGGTCACCTGACTTAAAGGGGGGACTGATTGATTTAAAGCCAAGGCAGCTGACTTAAAGCCTGCGTCCCTCAGCTGCAGGACGAGACCAACTTTGGCGGTGCACGGGTTCGCTCCAAGCCAGCACTGCTGTTCAGGAAGAGATTCCAGTAGCGCCTTAGTGCAGGGGGACTTGGTCCGTTGTCTTGGCCCTGCCCTCAGAGGGGGGCCACCTGCTCTTCTGGAGGATCAGGGAGGGGGAAGTGCAGAGTCCCGGCTGGAGTTGCGGCACCGCTTGTCTGATGGCAGGGAAAGGGGGACAGGGCTGTGTGGTGTCCTGGGGCTGGACTCACCAGGTCGACTCAGCCTCTCAGCCTCCTAACCTCCCCCCCCCCACACACTCCACAAGAGTTTCCAATAATATGTAATTGCGCCTTAGGTTCTCGGTCTTCAAACTCATCCCCAGGCTCCCAGGTCCCTTGATTCAGCCAATTCCTCTGTGCTCTTTCTTCTATTAGATACAGTCCCAGAGGGAGGGGCTGGGGGATGGGACTGGAGGGATGCCGGCAGCACTGGCCTCAGCTGACTAAAGAGATCCGGGGCCTGCGCTATCACACATGTGCGAGGACCCTTAAGGCGGAATCGAGGGGGCCAGTTAGAGGCAGTCCTTGCTGCCTCAAGTGAGTATGGATCACCGTTGGGTGGGGAGCACGCTGACCCCTGAGAAGTACTGTTAGGAGGATGTGTTCCTCCCTCGGCTTCAAGGACGTGGGTGGGCTTCAGGGCTCCAGTTCCCCTCCAGGCCTCCAGGTCCGACTGCACCGCAGCGGCCTTGCAGACCCGCCTTCCTGTCCCAGAACTTGCCAGGCTCCAGGAAGAATCCAGACAGCAGAGATGGTGCCTGAGGGCTCCAGCTTGAAAAGTGCTGTCCCTGGGGACCCAACAGTGGAGGGAGGAAGGGTGAAGGGAGTGGGGGTGTGGGGTCGGGAGGGGTGGCTGCCCTGGGAGACGTTGAGAGAGAAATATCGCCCCCCACACCCCCTGCCCCTGCAACTGACCCATTGATGCCATAGGATCTCAGGGCCTTTTAGTCAGAGATGCCTCTGCTTCTTTACTCCTGTGTTCAAAACTATGCAAAACCAACTCTTCATCCTCTTGCTGCCTTGCCAGGACTTTTAAAGCACTGTTCTTTTGAAGCACTCGTTCCCTAAACTGCAGTTTGGCGCTGTCCCAGCTATGTAAAAGTGTTCTCCTTAAACTGAGACTAAATCCTACTCTTTTGGAAAAACGGCCTTCACTTCACTGGAGATCGTCTTTTCTGCCCATTCCTTCCTTCTACTGCCCTCTTAAGAACCCCTGTGCTCAAAGAGCTTGGTGATTTATTTTTTGCTTGATGTCAAAAAGAAACCTTCCCCATGCACCCCAAAAAGCTTTCCTGGAACATAGGTGTTTCACAACCATGACAGTGTTTTGCAGTTAGTATACACTGGGTAGAGTGCCTAGCAATCCCTCCAAGAGCCAGAGGTGAGCAGACCTTTACTTATTTGATTGGATGCCCTTCAAGTTTAGGAAGGTCCCATTCTTATGACCCAGCAGGTAAGACAGAGCCCTGGATGGCTGTGGCTGTGATTAGATAACTTCTGATGATTTTATTTCCCTTACTGAGCTGCTGCTTCTAGGTTAAATTCGTTTTATTACCTGTCCATTTTTAAAGAAAGGCTGACAAAGTCACTGTAATAGGTCAGGAGTCTGAACTCAGGGTTGGTCAAAGGTACTCACAGGGAGGAAGGTGGATAAAAATAGGTGGGTAAAATAGGAGGGTTGGCAAGTACAGCCAGGACACCCGTGTTCATCATGCATACTAATAAAGGCCAGAATCTCCTCATTTATCTCTGGTGGGAAGTTCTGATGGTTTAACAGGATCAAACTCAAATCATATTCAAACTAGGGGATTTCCCTGAGCATAAAAGGAAGTATCCGTCCCTAGCAGGAGTCGCTGCAGAGGAATAAAGACGTAGATGTAGAGAACGGACCTGAGGACACAGGGAGCGGGAAGGGTAAGCTGGGATGAAGTGAGAGAGTGGCGTGGACATATATACACTACCAAAGGTGAAATAGATAGCTATTGGGAAGCAGCTGCATATAGCACAGGGACATCAGCTCAGTGCTTTGTGACCACCTAGAGGGGTGGGATAGGGAAGGTGGGAGGGAGACACAAGAGGGAGAGGATATGGGGATATATGTATACGAATAGTTGATTCACTTTGTTATACAGCAGAAGCTAACACAACAAGGTAAAGCAATTATACTCCAATAAAGATGTTAACGACAACAACAACAACAAAAAAACCCAAAATCTAAGTCAATCAAGCCAACGGAGACAATGTAAGTGTTTACAGTTCAAGAAATCCACAAGGGAATCCTTTATTCTGTAGGCAATGAATGGTCCATTCGAAAAGGAAAAAAACTGTCTAAAATGTTGTCTTTCCATTTATTGTTCAGAACATCATTTTTATACCTCTGCTTTTCTTACTATTCAAAGCCAAGTCACGTGAGTTACAGGGAAGCAGCTGATGGATTTAAAGTTGGGTCACTTGATTTAAAAACCAGTGGCAGTTGATTGATTTAAATCCCGGTCATATGACATGAGGAGGGGGTGCTAAAAACTGCTTTTTCATCTCTGGCTCAGAATATCAGATTTACCTTGGTTTTTCTTATGATTTAGAAAACTTGAGCTGTCTCTCCTTGGAATCATCAGGAGAAAAATACAGTATTTCAGGTTCATTCTTGAAACCAACTTCTCACGGTTAAGGTGTATTGGCTAAAAGATCTTCCTTCTTCAAGAGATTCCAAACCTCTGTAAGACACTTCATTGTAATTGGAGAAAAAAGAAGAATGAATTCAGGCCAGCAGCTGCAGGAGGCCAAGGCAGCCCCCAGGACTAGGGAAGGAGGAGGAGGAAGGGCTGAGAGTTGCCATTAGAGCAGACAACCTCCAGAGGGCGCTGAAGCACCGGCAGAGCCCACCTGCCACTCCCAGTTTGGCACTCCAGGGTCAGATTTGGGTTTGGAGATGGGGTTGCTGTAACCCCAAGGAGGTGAGCAGAGAGGAGGAGTTGATTACCGGTCTCCTCTGACTCTCTGACCCAAATTGCCTGGCTTCACAGGGGGGACAGGGTTTTGCTTTCAGCAAACTGATGGGGCACTTCCAGGCTGGTCGGGTTGCCCAGTGGCCCGACAGCCTGACAGGCTGACTGCGGTGTGACCGCCCTTTGTTTCTCCAGAATCTGTGCATCAGGAGGTGCATGGGTGCGGGAGCCCATCCACCGCCCCTCCCCCCAAGGGGGATGGCACCTTCCCTGGCTGTACCCTATGATCACCAGGTACTTGAAATGAATGCAAGTTTTTTGACTTCAAGGAAAAGCTCGCATAACCGTTTCTTCCTCATAATGTGTGGGATTTACTATAATGGAAGGACATTAGAAAGAACAGGTAGAAAACTCACCTGTTGGTCTCCATGTAGGAGTTTATTTTGCATGAATCCCTCCTACGTGAGTAGATAGCAGAGGTTGATTTTTGTTCCCGTGTGTGTAGTTGTGGCAGAGGATGTAGGTATGGTGATTTGAAGCCCTCAAAGAAATATTCTCAGAACTCTCAAGATTTCTCTTGATCGGAACCGAAAGAGACCTGGAAAAGGAGGAAAAGAAAAGGAGGAGGGAGAACGAATGACTGTTTCTCAGTAAATTCACCTTCCTGGTTGATTGTTCTGTCTTCTCATTTCTTTTAACTTCTATGTATGTCTAATGGAATAATGTAGAAAAGCTGATTTTTATGCTTTAAAAGATTTTACATCACAAAGAAACTAGAAGTGGCTAACAGAACTTATTCAAATCAATTTTGCATAGAGACTTTGATATTAAATTTGGATACTAAAATGGGTTTATCCCAATTTTCTCTTTCTTTTTGAGCGAATATTTGTAACATATTTTTGTAGATAATAATTTATCCTAGATATACAAAATTGTGAGAATGGGTACCATTTTTTACCACTTAAATGATTTCTTTTAAATGAATAGATTGTACACTTTAAATGCCAATGTTGTGTCTTACGTGTTGTTTTTTAATTCCTTGCTTTCCAAAACTTGTGTTTATTTAATTGATTTCTATCTAATAATCTGTGTCCCCCCTTTATTGTTTCTTACTTTATATTTTATTGATCTATAGTTAATTTACATTATTATATTAGTTTCAGAGGTACAGCATAGTGATTCATAAATGTTTAGGTTCTTCTCCATTTATAGTTATTATAAAAGAGTGGCTATATTCCCCATGCTATACAGTACATCACTGTAGATTATTGAT